>NW_024433714.1:0-25783 GCF_017639785.1 Mesocricetus auratus | reverse complement strand
CAGAAGCATCCACATTACATTCTTTCAAGGAATTTGGATCCATTCCCTTAAATGTTCATTGATGTGGAATTAAAAATCGAGGGATTTAGTGGATGAAATATTTTGCAAATCATTACCCTCAAGGCTGTAACTTTGCTGTTCTTCTTGGTTTTAGCAGAGTTTACAGAGTTATTCAAGATTTAAAACGTTGGGCATGAGAGATTCCATGTCCTGCCAACCCATCAATGCTTGAGGAGAGTGGGAGGGCTGGCCGTGAAGTCACAACAGCAGAAGGACACAAGAGTTCCCCTCTCCCAGTCTGCCACCATCTGCAACACTCAGGAGAGTAGACCTCACCCCTCACCTGGGCAAAAACATAGAGCTGAACTTGCTGGCACAGGTGTGGGGGAGAACTGCCCCCATATGTTTTCTAACAGCAGGAATCCAAGAGAGCTAGCCCTAAGTTCATAAGGGTGGGAGAGCAGCCCCTGTCTCCCACCTGTTGAAAGATTAATCAGGGGATATATTATACCTCCATTGGGCAGTACAATAAAGCCAGTTCTTGTGGTAGAGCCAGCCCTGTATCTGAGAGCATGGGAGGACTGTCCCCATTACTCATCTGTAACATGGCAGCTTTGGCAAGGGAGAGGTGTCCTTTACTTATGCCCCAACCCATACTCCCAGCCCATAAATTCCCCAGGCAACAGTAGAGGTGGTCCTGCTCCTCATCAGCTGCAGCACTCTAGAGAGAGGCCCTATACTAAAATGTGACAACACAGTAGAGCTGCCCTTGAAGATTTGAATGTGGGAGATCTGACACTGGGGACTTGGAAGCAATAGAAATGGTCCTGCCCTGTGTTCATCACTACAAGTGGTCAAATTGCCAGGACAACACAGGAGAGCTTACCCTGGTGGTGAGTACAGGCGAGAGCTGGTAAGCTGACCAACCTTGCAACTATACAGGCCCAGTACCAGGCATATGGATGGCTCAACCCATCATCCAACCCATGTGTGACCTACTGGGACAACTGAAGGGACCAGTCTTGCAGACCCCAATCTGCAGAATTTCCACAACACAGAAAATCAGCAGGACAATAAAGATTGATTCCACTGACAGCCCAGCATTGATAGTGTAGCAGAAACCAGAGGCCTCAATCCAGACCTATGACTTTGCAATGAACATTTGCAAGTAAACATATGAGGATCAAGGAGTTTGGTCATAGATGAGGGATTTGAAAATGAATTTTTTACCTAGCTATTTCTTTTGGTAGTTGGCTGATTTTTTCATTCTGATTCTCCAAATGCTGTGTCAATGTTTGAAATGATTTATTCTGAAAACAAGTACATATATGCACATTTTAATTATATGTATGATATTAAATATATCGATGGAAAAATCTCTTTAACCCAAAACTCAGTGATCATTATGGAAGAGGAGAGGTAAAGATTGTTAATTGTGCAAGGCAGTGGATTATGCAAGAATGTTTCCTGGACACAGCAGTGCAGTAGCTTATATGAATTCACAGCAGGCAAGACAGCATGCAGAAAACCTGTGCAGGCTCAAGGCCAACAGAGTATCACCAAGAGGAGGGAGGGGCTATAAATACCAACACACAGCCAGGAAAGGTTCACAGTGATCCAGGGGGGAAGGATAAATGATGTTTTTTCAGGGTAGAATCTTTGCTGGGTTGCCACCTTCCAAACATGTATGTGTATCACAAATTTTTTTTCTGTATAAGCCACTGTAGAAGATTGTCTTACCTTATTTTTTTGCACATTTTTTCTTGCATATTTTTTATTTTAATTTTATATAACTTGTTTTACATGTCAATCCCAGTTCCCTCTCCCTCCCCTCCTCCCGCACTCCCCTTCCCCCCACCGTCCCACGCTATTGCCAAATCCTTCCACATAGGGGATATCTAGAGTCTGTCATTTCACTCTGGGTAGGGTCAACCCACTCCGCTAAGAGTCCAGGCTGAGAGAGCATCCCTCTTTGTGCTATAGGCACACGATGACTGTTTGTATTCCAGGGATAGACACTGATACACAGTTCAGGGCCCCATAGGTTGCCCAGGCCTTCTTGCTGACACTCACATTTGGGGGGTCCAGATCTGTCCCATGCTGGCCTCCCCACTGTCGGTCTGGGGTCCAAGAGCTCTCCCCTGTTCAGATCAGCTGTCTCTGCTGGTTTTGCCAGCCCAATCTTTGCCAATTTGCTCATCACTCCTCTCTCTCTGACACTGGGTTCCTTGGGTTCAGTTCAGTGATTAATTGTGTGTTTGCCTCTGCTTCCATCAGTCACAGGATGAAGGCTCCCGGATGGTTATAGACATCAAGTTCATTATCAGGAATGGGCATTCGAGGTGGTCTCTCCACTATTGCTTAGCTTGCCAATTGGTGTTATCCCTTTATATCACTCGAGGTCACTCTGGTGCCTGATCTGTCTTCTATCCTATAATTCCCTCTTCCTCCTATGCTACCCCCACCCACTCAACTTCCTGTTCCCCCATGACCAACTCTCATCCTCTTCACCCCCCTCTCTTCTTCCCAGCTCCCACTTCCCCCAACCCCTCGGCGTGTTCCCCATCCATGCAGAGGTTCTTGTCTCAATACTCTTCTCTTGGGTACTTTGCATATATGCATATCTTTTAGGTTCTTTCCTGTTTCCCAGACTCTCTATCAGTGGAAGTGCAGACTGGCACTATTCTGATCCATGTCTAAAATCCATATATTAGTGAGTACATACCATGTTTGTCTTTTTGCAACTGGGTTACCTCACTCAGGATGGTTTACCTGCGAATTTCAAGATTCCATTGATTTTTCTGCTGAGTAATACTCCATTGTGTAAATGTACCACATTTTCTCTATCCACTCTTCAGTTGAGGTGCATCTAGGTTGCTTCCAGGTTCTGGCTATTACAAATAATGCTGATACGAACATAGTGGAGCAGATACCCTTGTTGTATGAATTTGCCTTATTTGGATATATGCCTAAGAGTGGAATTGCTGGGTCTAGTGGTAGATTAATTCCCATTTTCCTGAGGAATCTCCATACTGATTTCCAAAGAGGCTGTCTGAGTCTGCACTCCCAACAGCAGTGGAGGAGTGTTCCCCTCTCTCCACATCCTCTCCAGCATAAATTGTCTTCAGTATTTTTGATTTTAGCCATTCTGACAGGAGTAAGATTGTATCTCCGAGTTGTTTTGATTTGCATTTCCCTGATGGCTAAGGATGTTGAGCACATTCTTAAGTGTCTCTTGGCCATTTTAGCCTTCTCTATTGAGAATTCTCTATTTAGTTCTGTAACCAACCTTTTAATTGGATCCTTTGGTGTTTTGGAGACTTGTTTCTTGAGTTCTTTGTAAATTTTGGAGATTAGCCCTCTGTCAGATGTAGGGTTAGTGAATATCTTTTCCCATTCTGTGGCCTGCCTTTTAGTCTTTTTGACTATGTCCTTTGCCTTACAGAAGCTTTTTAGTTTCAGAAGGTCCCATTTGTTAATTGTCGATCTCAGTGCCTTTGCCACTGGTGTTATGTTTAGGAAGTGGTCTCCTGCACCAACTCGTTGAATAGTATCTCCCACTTTCTCTTCTAAAAGTTTCAGTGTGGCTGGATTTATGTTGAGATCTTTGATCCATTTGGACTTAAGTTTTGTTCAAGGCGATAAACATGGATCTATCTGCAGTCTTCTGTATACCAGTACCCAGTTATGCCAGCACCATTTGTTGAAGATGCTTTCTTTTTTCCATTGTACAGTTGCATTGGTCTACCTGTCTTATTTTGTGCCAATATCAAGAATTCTGGTAGAATTCTGCACTGAAGCCATCTGGGCCTGGGCTTTTTTTGTTTGGGAGACTTTTGATAACTGCTTCTATTTCATTAGGGGTTTTTGGTCTGTTTAGATTGTTTATCTGTTCTTGATTTAGTTTTGGCAAGTGATATCTATCCAGGAAATTGCTCATTTCCTTTAAATTTTCAAATTTTGTGGAGTACAGATTTTCAAAGTATGCCCTGATCATTCTCTGGATTTCCTCAGAGTACGTTGTTATGTCCCCTTTTTCATTCCTGATTTTGTTAATTAGCATACTCTCTCTGTGTCTTTTGGTTAGTTTGGACAGAGGACTGAAATCAATCAAGTAGAAACCAGGAAAACACTGAGAAGAATCAATGAAACAAAGATTTGGTTCTTTGAGAAAATCAACAAAATAGATAAACCTCTGTCCAAACTAAGAAAAGGAGAGGAGGAAACATGAATTTGGGAGAAGAACATGTTGAGGGGAGGCTCTAGGGAATCTTGGAAGCGGAAAATGGAAGTATATGCTCAAAATAAATTATACATATATTTGAGATTTTTTTATTTTAAATAACATTATTTTTAAAAATCATGACAGAGTTTTATCAAGAATTCAAACAAATATCCAAGTAACAATATCCTGCTTAGCATTATTAATAGAAGTCACAAAGTGCTTGTTAGAGTGTAGCTCAGTGTTACAGTTTTTGCCTGGTATTCCCAAGGTACTATGTTCTATCCCCAGCACTGGGAAAAATATGTGTGTGTATATATCTTGGACTGGCAAGATAGGTCCATGGAGTCCAGTCCCTAGAACATACATGGTGGGAGAAGGGATCCAAATCCTACAAGTTGTTCTCTGATTTCTGTAATCACCATGGCAGCCACATGACAACACACAACAAATGAGTTGTTTAATTAAATCTAATTTTTAAATGATAATAGTAATTCCTCATGTGTCCATGGAAGAACAGGCATAGAAAATGCAGTGAATATGACTTGACTGAAGGAAATTTCACTCTTGTCACTGACATCAATGTCAAGAGTGTTTGTTGAATGAACCAGTTCCACTTCTTGAAGTCAAGGAGACTGAGTCCACCTGCAGCATAGAGGCAGCGTGAGCACAATTGCATCATTTACATTATTATACATCTACATTATTGTACTATATATACTATATGTCTATATATACACATATATACACACCCATATATTTAGCTAAATATCTGTATTAATATACATCTTTATTATACATTAAATATTATTACTATATCTCCAAAATAAATTAATATATTCTCTAGTAATAACTATAATTCTGTTCAGTAAAATCTATTGAGTGTGGTGATATATTATTTATGACTTATTAAAGCTTCCCTGAGGACTCATAAAGCAAGATCAGCAACAAGCCATAGCAGCTGGGCACACACCTTTAATCCCAGAAGCCAGAATCTAGGAAGTAGTGTTACATGCTTTTAATCCTAGGACTTAGAAGTAGATGGATCAATGTGAATTCAAGGTTACCCGGATCTAATCAATATTGAATCAGTCCATAAGAGAATTATAGCTTACACCCTTTATCCCAGGACTCACTTGAGGTATATAAAACAGTAGCAAGGTCTCAATATAGAGCATTTATTCTCCAGCCACATTGAAGATTCTCCAGACATGCTGAGGAGAGGCAGCAGGATCAGCACAAACAGCCTGTAAATTAGGATGGTTTCAAATTAAGAGATCCACCTGCCTCTGCCTCCCCAGTGCTGGCATTAAAGTCATGCTCCATCAGACACAACTGAGAGCTGAATTGCTTTATGCAGACAAGTATTGAAGAAGCAAAACTCCAAGAGTCAGAATGGTCATAGACAGACTCAGATACAGAAGCAACTATAAGTAATTTCTGTAAACTAGAGTCCATTAGTAAATGTTTTAAAAAAGAATAGCACAAGGAAAGGTGAGATAGTGAAATCAGAATAATTAACTAACAGCATAAAAATCGTATGCCAGGAAAATAAGCCATATCATGCATAGTTCCAGAAAATATTTTTCCTTGACAAACTGTCTGAATAATTTGGGGACAGGTGCACACCTTTAATCCCAGCACTTGGGAGGCAGAGGCAGGCAGATCTCTGTGAGTTTGAGGCCAGCCTGGTGACTTCCAGAACAGGCTTCAAAGTAACAGAGAAATCCTGTAACATGAAAAATAAAAGACACACAGACTGATACTGGGGTCCAAACTTCAAACTCAAGATCAGAAAAGTAAAACAGCCGGGCCACTAACTCTTACTTCTGCCTCCGGCTAAAAGGGGATCCTGGCTCCACCAAACCTCACACTACAATCCTACACAGCTATGCTCTATACAACCTGGCTGGAGAATCCTGAGACGGACTCCTAAAGACCATGCTCCTATCTTTTATACCTCTCTAGTGCTGGGATTCAAGGTGTGAGCTCTGCTGTTCATTTAGACTGATTAAATCTCGCTGAGCCCTGGGTGGTCTTGAACTCAGAGATCCATCTGCCTTTGTCTCCTGAGTCCTGGGATTACAAGTGTGTATCACCACTGCCTGATCTCTATAGCTTGAGGCGTCATTGCTTTCTGAATCCCCAGGCAAGCTTTAATAAATCTTAAATGATATATTACCACAAAACCTTATCTTGAAAAACCAATACAATAAAATGAAAACAAAAATGATGGTAGGTGGGCCATTGGAAAGTTGAAAAGTAAGAGTCACACAATCCCAATTCGGATCAGGAAATTAAATCCATGAACAGTCACTTTACCTTATCTTTGCATTCATTTGGTGAACTGGAACCACGGGAGTTGGATCCACCAGGTGTCCTTCAGAGAAAAAACGTACAATATACATGGTTGAGTATGTTTCTCTAACACTCTGTGGTGTGCAGGGCTGCTGTGGGTTAAACGTGTTTCTGCACTGATGGGATTCCTCTTGCAGTTTAAATAAGCTTTCGGTTATCACATTCTACCCTCACTACTCCCAAATATTCAGGAAAACATCACTCACAGTTCTAGTTAGCTATCTATTACAATCCAACTTACAATCACATTAGGTAATGTTTTCAAGGTCAAACAGATACATTGTAGCTCCATCTAGTTTCCTGCAAATTTCAAAATTTTTGTCTCTATTAGCAGCTGAATAATACGACATTGTGTAAATATGCCATATTTTCATTATTCATGCATCAATTTTGCAGGTATCTTGGATTAATCTAATTTGTGACTATTGTGAATAGAGCAGCAGTGACCATGTGTAAGAAAGTATTTCTGTAATAAGATGTATGGTTCTTTGGGTATCAGACAGAAGTGATACAGCTAGATCTGGTAGTAGATCTATTTCTAGCTTTTTGAGGCACCTCCACACTGCTTTCCATAGCAGTTGTACCAGTTTGCACTCATACCAGCAATGAATAGTGTGCCTCTTTCTGTATGTCCACACCAGTATCTACTGTCATTCATTCCTTTTTTAATTTAAATTAGAAACAAGCTTGTTTTACATGCCAATCCCAGTTCCATCTCCCTCCACTCCTCTCCTGCCTCTCACCATTCCCCTATACCATCCACTTATGCTCCCGAGGGAGGGTGAGACCTTCCATAGGAGATCTTCAAAGTCTATCACACCATTTGAAGCAGAGCCTAGATCCTCCTGCATGTGTCTAGGCTGAGAGAGTATCTCTCTATGTGGAAGAGGATCCCAAAGTCTTTTCATGTACTCGCGATAAATACTGATCCACTACCAGAGGCCCCAAAGATTAACCAGACCTCCAAACTGACATCCTCATTCAGGGGTTCTGGAACAGTCCAATGCTGGTTTCCCAGATATAAGTCTGGGGTCCATGAGCAACCCCTTGTTAGGTCAGCTGTTTCTGTGGGTTTCTCCAGTCTGGTCTTGACCCCTTTGCTCATCACTCCTCCCTCTTTACAACTGTATTCCAGAGTTCATCTCTTATGTAAAGAGAAGATTTTTCCTTGCCAGCGGCTTGGGTTTTCCACCCGCCAGTCTCCTGGGCTCTGCTGCGTTGTAGTCCCCAAATAACACACAAGATGCTCTATTAATTATGAAGCTGTTGGCCTTGCTTGTTTCTTACTGGCTAGCTCTGACTTAAGTATTTATCCCATAATTGCTAATCTAAATATTTCTCTTACTGGAGAAGTTTCTGGGCTTCTTATCCCTATGGCGGTTACATCTTGACTCACTGTGTTTCTCCTACCCTGAGTCCTCCTCGACTCCTAGTCCCACCTCTCTTGCTTTCCTATTGGCCAACAGTGCTTTATTGACATATACACAGGACTTCCCCAACACATCTCAGTGTTTAGCTGTGGGACTCTGCTTCTGTTTCCATCAACTACTCGATAAAGGCTCTAGGATGGAATATAAGGTACTCATCCATCTCAATATCAGAGAAGGGCATTTATGATAGCTTTTCGACTGTTGCTTAGAATGTTAGTTGGGGTCAACCGTGTAGATTTCTGGACATTTTGCTAGTGCCAGATTTCTCTTTAAACCTATAATGGCTCCTTCTATTATGATATCTGTTTTCTTGCTCTCCTCTATTCTTCCCCTGACTCCATCTTCCTGCTTTTTCCTGTCCTCCTCTCCCCTCCTCTTCTCCCCTTCTCTTTCTTCCATCTCCCGCTCCCCTCCCACCATGTTCACAATTAGCTCAGGAGATCTTGTCCCTTTCCCCTTCTCTTGGGGACCATGTATGTCTGTCTCTCTTAGGGTTCTCCTTGTTTCCTAGTTCCTCTGGTGGTGTGGCTTGTAGGCTGGTACTCCTTTGCTCTAAGTCTAAAATTCATATATGAGTGAGTAAATACCATTTTTATCTTGTTGTGACTGGCTTACCTCACTCAGGGTAGATTCTTCTAGTTCCTTCCATTTGCCTACAAATTTCAAGTTTACATTGTGGTTTTTTCCCCTGAGAAGTACTCTATTGCATAATTGTACCACATTTTCTCCATCCATTCTTCAGTTGAGGGACGTCTAGGTTGCCTCCAAGTTCTGCTTATTACAAATAATGGCTCTATGAACATGGTTGAACAGATGTTCTTGTTGTATGAATGTGCAACTTTTAGGTATATTCCTATGAGTGGAATTGCTCCATCTTGTGGTACATTGATTTCCATTTTCCGGAGGAACTGACATACTGATTTCCAAAGTGACTGTATGAGTTTGCACTCCAACCAGCAGTGAAGCAGTGTTCCCTTTTCTCAACATCCTTTCCAGCATAGTCTTTCATTGGTGTTTTTGATATTAGCCATTCTGACAGGAGTGAGATGGTATCAAAGAGTTGTTTTGATTTGCATTTACCTGATGGCTAAGGATGTTGAGCACTTTCTTATGTGTCTCCCAGCCATTTTAGATTCCTCTATTGAAAATTCTCTATTTAGTTCCATGCACCACTTTTTGATTGGAACCTTTGGTGTTTTGGAGACTTGCTTCTAGAGTTCTTTGTAAATTTCGGAGATCAGCCCTCTGTCAGATGTGGGGTTGGTGAATATTTTTTCCCATTCTGTTGGCTGCCATTTTGTCTTATTGACTGTGTACTTTGCCCTACAAAAGCTTCTGTTTCAGGAGGTCCCATTTATTACTTGTTGATCTCAGTGTCTTTGCTAATGGAGTTATGTTCAGGAAGTGGTCTCCTATACTAATTTGTTCAAGGGTATCACCTACCTTCTCTTCTAAAAGGTTCAGTGCGGCTGGATTTATGTTGAGGTCTTTGATCCATTTGGACTTAAGTTTTGTGCATGGCAATAGACATGGATCTATCTGCAGTCTTCTACATGCCAGCATTCAGTTATGGTAGCACCATTTGTTTAAATATTTTCATTTTCCATTGTATAATTTCATGTAAATCACATGTTCATAGGTATGTGGACTAATATCAGGGTTCTTCAATTTGATTTCATTGGTCTACCTGTCTAGCTGTTTTCAGGACTATTGATCTATAATAATCTACTTTAAAGTCAGGGATGCTGAAGCCTCCAGATATCCCTTTATTGTACTGGGTTCTTTTGGCTATGCTGGGCCTTTTGGTTTTTTATATAAAGTTGATAATTGTTCTTTCAAGGTCTGTGAAGAATTGTGCTGGAATTTGATGAAGATTGCATTAAATCTGTAGATTGCTTTTATCAAGGTTGTCATTTTTACTATGTGGATCTTACCCATGCAAGACTATGCTAAATCTTTCCATTTTCTGGTATCTTCTTTAATTTCTTTCTTTAAAGACTCAAAGATCTAGCTCTACAGGTCTTTCACTTGTGTTTGGTTAGTGGTACCACAACGTATTTTATGTTGTTTGTGGCAACTGTAAAGAGTGATGTTTCTCTGATTTCTTTCTCATCCCTTTTAACATCTGTATATAGTTAGGCTCCTAATTTTTTTGAGTTGATATTGTATCCTGCCACTTTGTTGAAGGTGTTTATCGGCTGTAGGAGTTCCCTGGTAGAGTTTTTCATGTCACTTATGTAAACTCTCATACCATCTGCAAATAGTGAATGTTTGACTTCTTCCTTTCCAATTTGAATCCCCTTGATCTCCTTTTGTTGTCTTATTGTTCTAGCTAGAACTTCAAGTACAATATTAAATAGTTATGGAGAGAGGGGACAACCATGTGTCATTCCTGATTTTAGAGGAATCTCATGGAGTTTCTCTCCATTTAATGTGATATTGACTGTCAGTTTGCTATATTTTGCCTTTATTATGTTTAAATATGTTCCTGTTATCCCTGATCTCTCCAAGACATTTATTATGAAGGGGTGTTAGATTTAGTCAAAGGCTTTTTAGCATCTAGTGAGATGATCATGTTTTTTTCAGATTGTTTATATGATGAATTACATTGATGGATTTTAGTATGTTGAACCATTCCTGCATCCCTGGGATGAAGCCTATTTGATCATGGTGGATGATTTTTCTGATATGTTCTTGGATTTGATTTGCCAGTATTTTATTGTATATTTTTTATTGTCTCTGTATCAGCTTTCAACCCTTGCAGTGTTTGAAATGTTTCTTGCAATTTTTGCTTTGTCTTTTCCTCCATTTATTTAATTTTTTGGTTTTTTTTTCTTTCATTTCTTTAAGGGATTTTTCCATATCCTCTTTGAATGCTTCTATCATTTTCATGACATTGTTTTTAAGGTCATTCTCTTCTGCTTCAACTGCATTGTGATTTTCAGGTCTTGCTGGTGTAGATTCTCTAGACTCTGACAGTGTCATATTGGTTTTTCTGTTGCTGAGTGTGCTTTTATGTTGTCTACTTGCCATCTCTTCTTCCACTGGGTACAGAAGGAGTCTCTTCCTCTCCTGGTGGCTATGGGACCAAGGTTCCCTTCCAGTGGGTGCAAGCAGGTCCAATACTCTGGTGGCTCTCCTCTTCTTGTGGATAGAGGCAGTCCTAGTACTGGGGCCTTGTCAATCTCAGAGTGGGCTGGACCCCATCGGGATGGGATCAGCAGTGCATAGTCCCCAGGCCTCAGCTGAATCCAAGCAAAGCACTGAAGGTGGGACTGAAACAGGCCCAGGCTTACCTAGTCCTGTGGGAAGAGAATGGGACTAGGATGCTGGCAGTCTCTGGGTGGGGTGGATCCTGCCAGGATGGGATCCTCAGTGTGCAGTCTTCTGGTCTCAAGTGGTTCCTGCAAGGCACTGGAAAGCCTAGCCCAACATAGGCTCTATTCATGACAATGAAATATGTCTGCTCCTGGCAGCACTAATCTACTTAAGAGAAGATGATGAGCATCCAAGAAACTCACATGGAGTTTACTTTCTTTGTGGTAAAGGTAAGCCAGTGGACAAGAAAGTGCAGTTGCCTCAACTGCTGTCCAAGTTCGACAAACAGGACACAAAAAAGGGTGACTAAAAATCCTTGACAAGGCAAGGCAGGATAGCCCTTGGGGGAATCCTGCTTCACAGAAACATCTGTCAGAGACTTATAGGCAGATGATACATGCCCCAACATTGCAGAAGAACCTTGGGTGACTGTCCAGGTAGCCAGCTGTTTCTGCTATTTCTCACATTTTTTGGAAGTCTCTTGCTAGCACTTCCTGCTTACTCAGTTAATATTATTTCCTTCTAGGGCCTCTCAGGGAGTTGAAGACTAGATAGTTGTAGGTTTTATTGTTTTCCAGACTCAGAAAAGAAATTCACTAAAGATATGCAAAGTATAAAAGGCTGACACACATTAAATGATAATTTGATAATGCAAATTAGAATATAATATTAATTAGGTACAAGACTTTGAAGTCACCAAGATAGAATAATGCAGTATTTTCTGAATTTGTCAAATGCAAATGGATTAAGATATTTTCTCTGTATTTGTCAAAGGCAAAAGGAATAGACATTGTGGATGAACTTGTATGTATTGTATATACTTAATGTGTATAATTTTTCTTATGTTAGTTGTAGCTTCTTTTTGTATTAGACAAAAATGGGTGATATATTATTTATGATTTATTAAAATTTGCCTGAGGGTTCAGAAAGCAATGTCCGCCATAGAAGCCAGGTGTTGGGCCTAAAAAGGCTTGTATGTGAGGCCCAGTCTAACTTCTATGTGGGGATGACTCAGCAAGGCCTGATGTACGACTGCCCCATGCATAGTTACCTGCCAGCTTGGTGGAATATTATTGGCCCTTACTCCTCACATCATCACCTTACCCTGTCCTAAAATTCCCATCCCCTAACTCAGCCCTATATAAGTTCCTGCATGTTAGAGTAAATCGAGATGCTGCTTCAACAAGCTTCACACTCAGTGTATGTTTTCTCCCCTGTAACTAGTTGGGGTGAGGGGTTCTGAGTCATTGGCACTCACCATCCTGCTAGAGACTGACTAGACTGGCCCTTCCCCTGCTCTACCTGCTGGAGGATCCAGCATCAAGGCACACATCTTTAACCCCAGAAGGCAGAAGCTAGGACATAGTGGTACACACCTTTAATCTTAGGACAATGATTAAGAGGTAGACCAATCTCTCTGAGTTCAAGACCACTGAAGATACATGAGATTGAATCAGTCTGAAAGAGTAACAGATCACATGACTTTAATCCCAGCACACGAGGGGTATAAAGACAGAAGGAGGGTTTTCTGTATTCAGTAGGAGGCGATGATTCACTGGCCACACTGAAGATAAGTCTCAGATCAGGCATTTATTCTTCAGCCAAACTGATGAGAGAAGCAGTTTGAGACTGGGTGAAGAGCTCCTTCATTGGTCATCCCTTTCAGCCTGAGATTCAGTTTGAGGCTAGTGGCTGACTGCTTTGCTTTTCTATCTTCAGTTTGAGGTTTGAACCACAATATCTCTCTATGAGTTCATTTATTTTCCATGTTACACTGCTATGCTCATTTTCGTGTTGCTCAGTCTGGATAATTGCCTCTCTATATAATTGAAAGTATGTCTTGGCATCCTACTAAGAATGTCTAATTGTTCTTCATACCTACTTAATGGTTTGGGCTTGAGTGATTGTACCCACCATAGAATGCCACGAAGAAAAAAAATATAAAAGAATTAACCTTACCTCTCTGGTTCATCAGGTTCTTCTGTCCTTTTTATTGTGTCCTTGCTTTCTAACAATTTTATCAGGCTCTCATTTTTCCCTGTTGAGCCAGTGTAAGGGGTGAAATGCCATTCTATTGGTGAAAGAAACAACAACTCATGATTCTCAGGACTTTGTATTTCTCATGAAGAAATCAGATGGAAGACACAGTGGAGCTTAGCGTCTGCTGATGGCTCTGTGAACCACTGCCTGGGCCTTCCCACCCCACATTGCTTTTCCACCTGCTGCTCTGCCCTTGGAAAAGCCTCTGCCTGCCTGGAGCTGCCCAAGAACACCAGTCCTTGCTCACAACACTCATTCAAGCGTGAGCTAGCTCTCTGAGATTTGCCTCCACCTTGGCATTCACCATGTAATTATGGATGATGTGATTGCTCCCAGCTAAATTAAAGCTTCTTGAGGATGGGCTATGTCTTTTACATCTAATGCCCCAAACAGTAAATAGTATTCCAAAAGAATATTTAATTTCCCAGAAATGCCATGCCTCACATAAATGTCATGTTCATCTATAAAATAAACTTGAGCAGGACAGGTCCAGTATGAAATATGGAGACATATGTGTAGTCTTTATATCTGCTTTTGTGGCAAACATTCAGTGTCCTGGCCTTGACAGAATTCCAGAAACAACTACATTTCTACCAGGCAGTGGAAGAGCTAAGTAGACTCTTTCTATTTACAGTAACAGGAACCCACAGCAGACACTCTGCTCCAAATGGATCACTTAGGACAAGGTTGTAAATTAGATGGCATGGGATGTAAAGGAACTCTGGTAGCTTATTAGCAAAAGGTCCATGGGATTTTTTCCCATCATAAGAAGAGTAATATCTCATTCATAAGATCTCTTATACACATCTGACACACATTTATTTAAAATTTATTTTTAGGTCACTTCCTTTTTAGTTACTACTTAAAGTTATTTTTACTTTTAGGCAAATTACAAATGAGAAATGAAATATAATTTTTATCAGTACAAAATCTGATAATCATCCATGTGGGTCATTTTAGCACAATGAAAACCACTAACCTAACTGAGTGTGGGAGAGAATGCCATTAGCCTCAGCATTTGGAAGGGTGAGACCAAGTTCCAGGACAACCAGAGCTACACAAACACACAGAAAGGCATGATGGAGAATGGCCATAAGCCCAGCATTTTAGAGATGAAGGTAGGAAGACCAGTGCCATCCTCATCTACATAAAAAGTTCAAGGCCAACCTGGACTATATGAGATCCTGTCTCATAAACCAAAAAACAAACAAGCCAGAAGGTTCTCGTCAGCATTTTATGAATTCTGTGGTTATATATTTACAACTTCCAGAGTAATATTGCCAGCAATTCTCTTTATAACATTCATCACAGAAGTAACCATGTAATCAAAGGAAAGTGTGAAATATCATTGGGAAGGAAGGAGGTCCCATCAAACCTCACTCTTCTAGAGATATTTCAACTTCCTGAAATTTGAGAATTCATATATTAAACTTACCTTTACAGAGATTCTAATGTCATAGTTGTATCAGAATTTCAATGAAATATTTTTAAATATCCATGTGCAAGGCCTTATTGGATATCCATGAGTTTGAGGCCAGCCTGATCTACAAAGTGAGTTCCAGGACAGCCAGGCTGTTACATACAGAAATCCTGTTTCAAAAAACGAAACAAAGTAAAACAAACAAGCAAACAAAAAAGGGCTAGGGAAATGGCTCATAACTTAAGAGTACTGGCTGCTCTTCCAGAGATCCTGAGTTCAATTCCCAGCAACCACATGGTGGCTTACAACCATCCATAATGAGATCTGATGTCCTCTTCTGGCATGTGTATACATAATAAAAAAAGAAAAGATAAATATAACCTTATAAAATAGTCTGTTGCCAGGCACTGATGGTGCATGATGCCTTTAATCCCAGGGCTCAGGAGGCAGAGGTTGGAGGATCTCTGTGAGTTTGAGAACAGCCTGGTCTACAGAGCTAGTTCTAGACTGCCTCCAAAGCTACAGAGAAACCCTGTCTCAAAAAAAATTCATGTATCCTGTGTGTGTGTGTGTGTGTGTGTGTGTGTGTGTGTGTGTTGAGTACATGATATGTATAGGCATGCATGCCACAGCACATATGCAGAGGTCAGAAAACTCTTTGGAGTCCATCTGCCCCTTCCCCATTTAAATGGCTTCTGAGGATGAAACTAAGTCTAATGTCTACTGCAAGCACCCAGACATCTTGCTAGCCTATAATTTTCTTTTCTTAAGCACTTCTTTGTAATACATTGTTGACACTGTCGAGTAACACATTTAAAAGTTGTCTAAACACAGAAATTTTATAGCTGAGTAAAACATGCCTTTCTCCGTCCAAATTATTAAATGAAAGGAAGTCATTCCCACCTAGGAATCAAGTTATCAGCTGCACTGCATTTTCCCTTAGAAAGCAATTGACAAATTACTTCTCCAGTGTCCAGTGGCAGGTTGTAAGCAATGAATATACTCACGTCTTCTTTAGAGAGTTCAGTTCTCTACCTGTGCTTGCCAGTCTGAACTAACTAAAGTGAAATTTAGGTGAATAACTGCTACGGGTCTTACACATCAAACCACGTGTCGTGCATTGTTTGCTTATGATGACAGTTTTAAGTAAACAGCAAAAACATCACTTTTCTTTAATTCCAATTTATGGACACCAGTTGGTCTACTTTTAGAAGCTTGAAAAAATGGTAGTGGAAGACCAGCTGGA
The DNA here is from genome assembly GCF_017639785.1 of Mesocricetus auratus. Classification (NCBI taxonomy): domain Eukaryota; kingdom Metazoa; phylum Chordata; class Mammalia; order Rodentia; family Cricetidae; genus Mesocricetus; species Mesocricetus auratus. Next base: position 9,749 of record NW_024433714.1, on the reverse strand, counting down.
ATTGGGGGAGTTGCAAACAAAAAGACCAAAGCCTGGGTGAATTCTAATTCTATGGAACCAATTATACTTGACTGCAATTATCCGATTCAGGCTCTAGTTCTCATTATTAATTGATGGTTATGTAGTATGGGCTTACTAGACTTCCGTGGACAGATAACAGGCTGTGCAAAGATATTCCCTGCCCTCCTTGGAATGGGCTACCAGTGATCGTGCAGGCAGCAGCACAGTACCTACCCTTGTGATGTGACAGGGCATACCTCTGAATGAAGTGGGTGCTATTTCCTACCTTTTTATTTTCAGAAACCTTTTACTGTGTTAAATAAAATGGTAGAACATGGGATTTTAAATTTTCTTTAACTTCTCTGTAGTAAGAAGCAAAAGCCATCATGGTCACTATAGTTTGTGACAATATAGATGTGAAGATGGCTAGAAAGACTAAGCCTTCTCAACATGAGAACTAAGAGGTAATATATTTGCTAGCTTAATTAATGCATTTCACAGTACCTTCATAATAAAATCAAGTTGCATGGCATAAGTATAAATTTTTCTACTTGAAAATAATCAAAACATTCATCAGTTTGTGAACAAGTGAACTGTACTCATACAAGCCTCTTCTGTAACTTAAAACCTACAAATGAACAAAATTTCTGGAGAGCTATCCACCTCTAAAATTGTACATCTTTATGCTTTATTTGAAACAATGTGAAAAATCCCTAAGCTCAGAAGCAGCTACATACTTGACTTTGTTCTTGCTAAGATTAAAAAATAACCCACAAGTTTTCAACCTGGAATCCACATGGTGGGAAGAAAGAATCAACTCCTGCAATCTTTCCTCTGCTCTCCACACTTCAACAGTGGTACATGTAACCCCACCCCACCAAACAAATAACAGGTTAAAAACATATAAAAATTCTGAAAGGGTCAGCAAAGTGATGTGATGTCAGAGTACTTGCCACCAAGACTTAGGACCTGAGTTTGATCACTAAAACCTACATGGACAAAGAAGAACAAACCCACACAAGTTGCCCTCTGCTTCCCACATGTGTGTAATGTCACACATACATGCTCACATGATAAATAAATGTTTAAAACCAAGTTTTTTAAATGTCACCTTTTCATCTCTGGGTACATTTAATTCTCCTTGCTTCTATTTCTCTCCCAATTAAGAAATGGGGATGGTAGACCAGTCATCTATGTGTCATGATGAAGATTGAGTGGTCCACATAAGATATGCTGTTACACATGTACTGACAATCAGTTACACGGAACAACAAAGGTAAAACCATGTTTTTGGATACATTTGCTATTCTCTGCACATCCCCATTAATCCTTTGATAGGATCCTAGATTCTTACAGAACATATGAATTACTGTTTTCAAAGCATAATTAAGATTGTGTACTGTGAGACATTCCAACAACTCTTATTCTGGAACTTTATCATCAGGATAAAGATACAAACTTTCAGTGCATATATTCATGGTGGGGCAGAGCTCAGCAGTAGAGCATTTGACTGAAAATATTCATGTCAGGTATTTATGATGAGAAAAAGTAGGTCTAACGATAAGGAGAGATGCTACAAGCCACCAAACAACTATAATGGATCAATTTGAAATGCTTATGGAAGTTTTAGTTAAAAAGGCATTTTCCAATCTCAAGTGGTATCTGTGGATACAACTTTAAAGATATATCCAAACCAAACACATTCTTTCACATTGAGATTCAGACAGGTATAGGTAGAATCTTATATTTTAAATAGTTGCTAATTTATGTTAGAAGAAAATTATTTACATTTTGTAAGATACATATTTGCTTGTAGCTAGGGAAATGGCTCAGTCATTAATGCACTTGTCATGCAATATGTTGGGATTCCCCAGGATCCACATAAAAAGTCAGTGCTATCGCCCACCCTCATTCAATACCAAAGGACAAATAACATCAAGGAGTCATATCTACCTAAAGTTATACACAACATGGATAAGTGTGGTGTGTATAACACACACACACACACACACACACACACACACACACTAAAAGAAGTCAAGCACTTGTGCTGACAATGCTCCCCACAAGAATCATAAACTAACAAAACCCCCAGTACCAGGCATGACAAATATCCTTTTACATGGAAGGACAGGGTAGTTAGTGGGATTCTTGAAACAATGCATAATATTGATGTAGCCCTTAGTTTCCTCTTAGGGGATGAAAGTGGGCTCCTAGGACACAAAACTTGGAAAATTCAAACTGGATCTGACCTGAATGCCTCTTTCCTGTGTCTAGCCTCCATGGTACCAGAAAATACTAGGCAAGCTGCCAAGGAGGGTAAACAGTTTACAGTCCTCCCCAGCTGCAATACTTAGGACCACAATAGCCAACATGGCCAGATATCCACAAAGGACAACTAACCCTAATGCGGCATTCACCTATGGGTGACAGCCAGTAGCTAGCTAATTGGACCTAAGACCCACTCCACAGGGGGAAATCATGCCTAACTAGCTTTATGGATCCAGTGAAGAATTTATTACCACCAGTTTGCTAGAGCAGCATAATTCCTTACTACATTCTAAATTTTATCCTTATACCAACAGCTACCACCCCTCATCAAAAAAGCCTCTTGTACAGCAAACAGAGACTATCACAGAAGACCACAACTGGACACAATACAGAGATCAATAGATCACCAGAAGCCCAGCTCCAAATGGATGCATCTGTATTACAGCTCCTACATCTACAACTTCGGGAACACTGCAGGACATGTGGCAGAAAGGACTAAAAGCCAGAAAACCAAGAAGTGTCTTCTGTTAAACTCTTTCTCCTAGAAATAGTCACAAAACCAAGACCATAACAATCTTAATATCAGTGCACATGTTAATACATAAGAGGGAAAATTTTTTCAGGGTCTCACCTCTAGACAAAGAACCACAGACAACTACCAACTGCTGTGAGAAAACTTAGCCTATCCTAGAGATGAGGCCCTTATTGGTTATCCTGAGCAGAGTTGTCAACTCTGACATCAACACACAAGCAACAAAAGTGCACTCAAAAGTTGGTGTGTATTGTGTGTATTTGTACACACACACACACTCACCACATATACAATAATTATACAAGAAAAACAGGCTATCAACTTGAGAAATGAGGGGTCCATAGATAGGCTTGGAGGGAGGATATATGAGAGGGGATAAAGGGATGAAAGAGCAGAAATTTGAAATAATACTGTTTCAGTTAAAAGGATATTTTAAACAGAATACGCAAAAGCTAAAATACATGGTCAAGAGTGTTCCTACTGTATGCTTAAAATTCCAGCACTGGGGAAGCATAGACAGGCAAACACCTAAGACTTGCCAGTCAACCAACTTAGTCGAATCAGTGAATCCCAGATCCAAATTAGAACCATCTAAAAAACTAGGATGCCTCTCTAGAATACCCAAGATGGACCTCTGGCCTCCACATGCACACAAAACCCTTTTTCTCAGTACTGGGGATGCTGTCTAGGGCCCTGTGCATATTACATTAGCACTATTCCACTTAGTTATATGCTTGACCCCACTGCGATTAAAATAAAACTAGTATTGTGCAATTAACTTTCTCCTATCATATTATGAGACTAAAAATAAGAAATACAGTAAGTTTCCTACATCTGAGACAGACTTTAAGTCTGAACCATCACAGATGAACTGTATCGTACCAGTAGAACAGAAATCTCTACAAGGTGATGTAGAAAAGTGCACCCCAGGCATGGTGGTGAATGCCTTTAATCTCAGCATCTAGGAGGCAACAGCAGCTGGCATCCTGGAGGGGAGGGAGCAACACAGACCCAGCTGGGGTGGGGCACAGGGAGCGTGCCAGGGTTGCCACTGAAACAGGATTTCCTAGTTCTCTGGAGGCCACATCAATGCCATCAGGGGCACATTTATTCGCCCCATTCTTAAAAAAAAAAAAAAAAACCTTGTTGTTTAATGCCCCGAGGGAGCTCCCCCTCAGCATTCCTACTAGGAATTCCTTATATAGCAGTGGCCTCAGCAGCACATGGCTGTGGCCTCCCATCAAAACACAGGTACAGGGGCAGGGGCATCCCCAGGACCCCGCCATTGCGGGACTGTCCAGACAAAGACCAAGAGCAGATGGCTGTCCGGACCTCGAGCCTAGAGCACACACTTGCCTAGGAGAGGCATCATCCAGCAACTCTTTTGTCTCCCCACGCTGGGAGAGCCCATGATGCACCCACCAATACAGGTTGTCATGTCGAATGCTCTCCTGGTGCCTGTGGCTTTCCCTCTTTCTTAAAACAAAATAAAAAACAAAAACAAAAAGACCAACACGACTAACAACAACAAAAAACTCTGCAGCCAGGCTGAGGAGTATTTCCCTGGCACATCCGTGCAAATCAATACCCCAGGCAGCTGCACAGCCAGCCTGAGCCCTGTGCGCCCATGGGCCCTGTGCGCCCGCCCCTCCCCCACCCGCCCAACTTGATACCCCGAGCGCCAGCCCAACTCCATTATCTGCCCTGGGCTTGCCCGTCCAGCCCAGGTAACAACCCAAACCCAAAGAGTCAAAGCAAGGAGCATGCACACAGCCCAGTGCCCGCGGGGACTCGGGCTGCCTGGGCATCCCGACCAGTCTCTGTTGCTTCCCAGCCGCGAGCATCAGGCGGTGAAACCACGCACACGCTTGCCCCACGGCAGCAGCTAGGAGCCGCCCGACCCTGCTCAGCCCCCTAAGGTCACCGCACGTGCGGAGTTCCAACCCTGCTAGAGCCCTGCTGGCTGCGGTCCCGCGCATGCCCATTCCCACCCTCCCGCCCATGAGCGCGCGCGGCGCAACTTTACCGCGGGCGCTCCTGCGCACACGCGCACGGGAGACAAGCAACCGGCCCTCGGTGGCCCCGCAGCCCGCGCCCGCCTGCAGCAAGTTTGTTCCCTGCCGCCGAGGCCTGCACGGAGGGAGGATCGCGCACGGGGAGACGCAGAGGGGTGGCAACAGTGGAGAAAGTGCGGGAAGAAGCAACGGCCACACCACCCGCAGACGGAAATGTGGCCGGGCACGGCAGCAAGATGCGGCGCGGCTAATGGTCCCGGTGGCTGCAGGAGCCGCTAGACGCAGAGGCAGGTGAGACATAATGGTCCAGGATGGCGGCGGCGGCGGCAGTGGGGCGAACTACTTTACTTTCCCACTCCACTCGGCCCGGCCCCGCTGCCGCCTCCAGTCTGCTCGGCCCTGCGCCTTCACCCGGCCGCCCGCTGCTGCGCCGGGCTACTCCGCTACTCACCATTATTGTGCCGAGGGTTCGCCTGCTTTCTGCACTTACACATGGGGCCAACCGCCACGATCCTCTCGCTTTTGTCTATATGCTCCAGTCACCTACCTCCTCCCCTCCTCCCTCCCTCCTGCCCCTTCTCCCCCACCTGACGCCTCCACCCCTCCCCTTCCCCCACTGTACCTGGTTTACGACACTTGCAGCTTTACGACTTCACCTTCCTAACACCTAGCGGTGCTTGATCTATGACCTAACCTTGTTGTTAGGGCTGGGGCGGTTTATGGCAGCTTGGACGCAGCAGCAGAGTTTGAGTTGGGGAGGCGAGGGAAAAGTTTTGCTTAGGTGTGGTGGGGTGACAGAAGAGGGTGCTGACACCCTGGGGACAGGGCTGGGAGGTAACAGGGTGGGCTCCTGGACCAGGACCAGTTGGAGCTGGCAGCATGGGCCCGCGCAGACCCCCGTAGACGGGTGTGCACTGCTACGATCCCATGCGCTCCAGCTGTCCGTGCGGGCAACCGGGACTTGGACAGCATGGATGCTGTGAGCTACCTGGCCTTTCTGTCTAACTATCTCCCCTCCCACAGATGCTAGGGTTTCCACAGCCTACCCGGATGGGAAGTGACAGCAGTTGGGTTGAACTTCAGCTGGACACAGAAGGTGGCTAGAAATTCTGCTCTCAGTAAAGCAGCATGAGTAATCTCCTGCAAGGTGCCAGACTCACTTCCTTATCCTTGCTTAGGTCACCTGCTGTCATGTTGCCTACCATGCCCTGCAGGGTTTTAGCATGGCCAGGTTCTTGGGCCTTGTGACTTGCCCATGAGACATAAACACCCTAGGAGAGCAGGCCTGGACACCTGTAATCCGAAATGCCCAGAGCATGAGTCAGGAGGGTGGCCAAATGTTCAAGCTAGCCTACACTGCAGTGGAGCTCTGACTCAAAATAGCCTCAGTTTCGCACATATCTGAGCAGTTTAATGACCTCGAGCCTAAGAGCAAAGCTGGCTAGTGTTCGCTGAGGCTGATTTTTACCTGAAGTCCTTGACTTTGTACAAAACCCAAAATGCCTTGATACTCGTCTTCAGTAATTAGAATTTAAATTTACGTTTCTCTCCCTGCTTCCCACCCCTTTTAAAGGAGAAGTTGTTAAGGGACAACATTTTTTGAGGTAATTAACCTAAGCCATTAATTCAGATAAGCAATTATTAAATGTTAATGTATAAATGTGAGAGTTATGAATAGAAGCAACTGAAACATGCCTTAGAGTATAAAGAATAATACACTAAACCAGCACAGTGCTGATGCATGAAAGCTGCCTGGTAAATTTCTGCCAACAGATTTTGCCATGCCTGAGGCAGGATATTTATTGTGTGACTAGTCATGGTGACATACACCAGCAGTCTATGACATGGGAGGTGGAACAGTGAAGGTCACAAGTCTCAGACCAACTCTGGCTGTATAGTGAGACCCTGCCTGCTGCCTAAAAATACCCTCCAACCCCTAGTGTTAAGAGTCATTAAACTGAAGTTAAGTGTACATTTATTGTGTCTGAATAATGTTCTTTGCACATCAGGTCTGTATTTGTGCAAAAAGAGACTTTTTCTTGGTCCTTGTAAAAAAAGCAGTGTTTCTTTTCCTCAGTACCATGTTACCCAAAATACCTGTGAGTCAAAATGGTACCCTTGGGTTTGTGGCCTTGGATCACCTGTGGCTGAGCCATTGAGCTTGGGAGGCCCCTGCCTTAGCATCCTGAGTAGCAGAGATCATGAGAGTGGGTCATGACCAGGACTTAGTTGCTCTAAATCAGATCATAAACTTTTGTCTTTTACCAGAAGTTGTATAATTTTCACTTTTTTTTACACTCACCTTGTTTCCACCCTAAAAGAAAAAAAACACTCCACTGCATGTTTTACCTTCCCTTAAACTTGAGAGGTGTCACACATCCAGCTCTTTTTCTGGCTTGTAAGCCCTTCTGTGTTCTTCAGCTAAGAATCATAGGCACAGGAAAACAAACAGCACATGATACTTTGTTTCTTCTCTGGTTAGTGATTTAGTGTGTGTGGGGGGAGGTATTAACTATGGGGAGAGTATACCTTTCCCTGGGCCTGCTCTATCAGTATCCTCAACACCTAGCAAAGTGCCTGCCTAACCACCTAGTAGATGTTTAATAAATATTTCTGAGATAAGTTTTGTCTAAGTTTTCTGAACCTGTTCTCCACAATGAAGATTGTGTCTTACTTTATCGTGTTCTTAGAAACAGTTGAGGTGTGTGTGAAACACAATAGTTGCCATTCATGACCATGCTGAATCTTGTCTTAATCTCTCCACTATCACTTCCATTTTCCCTAAATAATTACTTCTGCTCAGTTCTATTTTTAAAATGTGCCCAGGAAATACTGGTAAGCCAAATTTAATACAGTTTAACTTTTACAAAGCCTCTGATAATTTACAAAGTAAATACTTGACTTTTATTCATAGTTCCACAATGTTATTGAGGATATTTCAAATCTATACTACAAAGAGCAAACAAAAATAAGTCTCAGAATATAAACTACGGCTTTAAACTTGATTCTTGTCTAATAGCTATATTTTAACCAAAGAATTGGGGAAAAATCTTTGGGACAAACCTATGAAAGAAGCAGCTATTAAGATTTAAATCAAATCCAGCACTTGGGAGGTGGAGGAAGGAGAATCAGAGTTCAAGGTCACCCTAGGCTATATACTGAGTCCCAGGCCAACCTGGGCTACAGGAAACCCTGTCTCAAATTAACAAGAGTTTAGATAATGGTGGTAAGAAGACTGATGTGAATTTCACATGCTTCACATCTTGTTCATGTGACTGTCATGCATTGTAGAACATTCCTTCACTATGTGCCTTTGCTCATGTGTTAGTGGAAAGTTAACTGTTTTGAACACTAGGATTGTATATGTTGAGCAAGAAATACTATAAAAGAAGTGTATTACTGGAAAAATGTAAATGGATGGAATAATTTCAATTCTCAATTTTTCCTATAAATGTTTCATACTCTTTGCATGTACTTGCTTTTAATATAAGGTTCATATATTATTTAAGATAAAGTCTGATAAATTATTGTTTTGAAGTTTGAATCAGGTGTTCTACATAAAGGTACTCCACTTTCCAAGTGTATTCTAGAAGTATGACTAAATTCTCTAGACCTCATCAAACTTCAGTCAGGTAGTCTCATGGAAGTCACCTGTGTTAGTGCTGCCTCTCCATTTAGTACCTCTTTTCACGTTTTGCTTTTGCCTTAGCTAGGATTTCTACTGCTGTGATAAAGCACCATGACATAACTTGGATGATGTCTTAGTTACTGTTCTATTGCTGTGAAGAGACATGATGACCAAGGCATTTTTTACAAAAGAAAGCATTTAACAGAGGGCTTGCTCACAGTTTCAGAAGATTAATCCATGATCATCATGATGGGAAGCAGGCAAACATGGTGCTAGAGCAATAGCTGAGAGCCTTACATGCTGATTCACAGGCAGCAGGCAGAGAAGATGAAACACTGGGGCCTGCTTGGCTTTCTAATCTTGAAACACACTTTCAGTGACATACCTCCTCCAAAAGTCCACACCTCCTAATCCTTCTCAAATAGTTCCACTCTCTGGTGATTAAGCATTCAAATATATGAGCATATGGGGGCATTCTTATTCAAACCACCACAGCGAAAGAAAGGGTTTATTCTAGCTTACAACCCTCAGATTGCATTCTACTAAAGGAAGCCAGGGCAAGGATCTAGAGGTAGGAACTGTTGCAGAGGCCATAAAGGGGTGCTGCTTACTGGCATGCTCCACATGGCTGGCTTAGCCTGCTTTCTTATGGAACACAGAACACCAGCTCAGGGGTGACACTGTCCACAGTGAGCTGGGCTTTCTTACATCTGTCACCAATCAAGAAAATGCACTACAAGCCATTCTGGTGGGGGTCATTTTCTCAGTCAAGCTTCCTTTTTCTCAAATAACTATTTGAGAGTGTCACATTGACAGAGAACTGACCAGGATGCCTGTAAAGAATGCCAGGACCCAGCTGCTTCTCTGCAATGGCTCAGCTGACATTGAATTTGCTGTTCACAGTGGATCAAAGAAAGCTGGTGCTCACCTCACTGTTGCAGTTCAACCTGATTCTACAGCCAGGCCCAGGCAATGCTTAACCAACAGTCCTCAGGACCCATGCCAGCTTCTCTAAGCAAGCCTCCTTGGAGGTGATGAAGGGAAACGTGTTTTCCTCATGCCCCCAGGTAATTTTTATTATGTACTGCCCCCACACAATTTCTGACAAGGCTCCTGCTTTTAGTAGAAGTCAATGAACTATTAACAGGTAGGGCTGTTAAACAAGTGGCGTTTTTTTCAAAACATCAGCTAGAGAAGCATAAATTTATTTGGGGAGATATTTGCAGGATGTCAGTGATCATCTCTAAAAGCTAATATAAAAGTAGCTCCTATAGAAGATATCTCTGATTGATAACATGTGTGA
>NW_024433713.1:0-6534 GCF_017639785.1 Mesocricetus auratus | reverse complement strand
CAGTTGAGCATTATTCAATTTCCATGAGTTTGTAGGTTTTCTGCAATTTGTGTTGTTGTTGAATTCTAATTTTAAGGCATGGTGGTCTGATAAGATGCATGGAGTTATTCCAATTTTTTTGTAGCTGCTGAGGTTTGATATGTTGCTAAGTATGTGGTCGATTTTTGAGAAGGTTTCATGTTGTGGTGAGAAGAAGGTATATTCTTTTTATGTGGATGAAATGTTCTATAGATATCTGTTAATCCCAGTTGGGTCATTACTTCTATTAGACCCTTTGCTTCTTTGTTGAGTTTCTGTCTGGTATTCTTGTCTAGTGGTGAGAGTGGTGTGTTGAAATCTCCCACTATAACTGTGTGGGGCTTTAGATGAGATTTAAGTTCTAATAATGTTTCTTTAACGAATGTGGATGCCTTTGTATTGGGGGCATAGATGTTCAGGATAGACACTTCATCTTGGTGGGTTTCACCTGTGATGAGTATGTAATGACCTCCTTCATCTCTTTTGATTGATTTTATTTTAAAGTCTAGTTTGTTAGATATTAGGATTGCTACCCCTGCTTGTTTCTTGGGTCCATTTGATTGAAAAATTTTTTCCCAACCTTTAACTCTCAAGTAATGTCTGTCTTTGAGGGTGAGGTGTGTTTCTTGTATGCAGCAGAAGGAAGGGTTCTGTCTTCGAATCCATTCTGCTAGTCTGTGTCTTTTTATGGGTGAGTTAAGGCCGTTAATATTGAGGGATATTAATGACCATTGATTGCTCATCCTTCTTCGATTTGCGATGGTTGTTGTTGGTGGAATTATGGGTGGAATTTCACCCCTTTGTTCTTTTGGCTGTTGGTAGAGAGGGATTCTCTAATGCTTATGTTTTTCTGGTTGTAGTTAGCTTCCTTGGGTTGGAGTTTTCCTTCCAAAATTTTCTGTAGGGCTGGGTTAGTGGACACATATTGGTTGAATCTAGTTTTGTCATGGAATATCTTGTTTTCTCCGTCTATAGTGATTGAGAGCTTTGCCGGGTATAGTAGTCTGGGCTGGCATCCATGGTCTCTTAGTGTAGGTAGAATATCTATCCAGGACCTTCTGGCTTTCAGAGTTTCCATGGAGAAATCAGGTGTAATTCTGATAGGTCTGCCTTTATATGTTACTTGACCTTTTTCCTTAGCTGCTCTTAATATTCTTTCTTTATTCTGTATGTTTGGGGTCTTGATTATTATGTGGCGAGGGGATTTTTTTGTGGTCCACTCTATTTGGTGTTCTGTAGGCTTCTTGTACCTTCATTGGCATGTCTTTCTTAAGGTTGGGAAAGTTTTCTTCTATGATTTTGTTGAATATGCCTTCTGCCCCTTTGAGGTGGATTTCTTCTCCTTCTTCTATACCTATTATTCTTAGGTTTGGTCTTTTCATGGTGTCCCATAATTCCTGGATGTTTTGTGTTAAGGATTTGTTGGATTTAAGGTTTTCTTTGGTTGATAAATCCATTTCTCCTAATGTATCTTCAACACTTGAGATTCTCTTCCATCTCTTCTATTCTGTTGGTAATGCTTGTATTGGTAGTGCCTGACTGTTTGTCCAGCTTTTCTATTTTCTGCCTTTCTTCAGATTGTGTTTTTTTTAGTGTCTCTATTTCAGTTTTCAACCCTTGCAGCGTTTGCATTGCTTCTTGCAATTTTCTGTTTATCTGTTCGTCCGTTTGTTGCCTTTTATGAATTTTTTGGTTTGTTCTTTCTTCCATTTCTTGCATTTTTTGGTTTGCTTTTTGTTCCATTTCTTGGATTTTGTGCTTTGTTTCTTCTTCCATTTCCTGCCTTTTTTGGTTTGTTTCTTCCTCCATTTTTTTCATTTTTTGCTTTGTTTTTTCTACCATTTCTTGCATTTTTTGCTTTGTTTCTTCTTCCATTTCCTGCCTTATTTGGTATGTTTCTTCTTCTAATTCTTGCATTTTTTGCTTTGCTTTTTCTTCCATTTCTTGCATTTTTTGCTTCATTTCTTCTTCCATTTCGTGCCTTTTTTGGTTTGTTTTTTCTTCCAATTCTTGCATTTTTTGGTTTGTTTTTTCTTCCATTTCTTGCATTTTTTGGTTTGTTTTTTCTTCCATTTCTTTGAGGGATTTTCCAATATCCTCTTTTAGGGCCTCTATCATTTTCATGAAAGTGCTTTTAAGGTCGTTCTCTTCTGCTTCCTTCGCGTTGGAATATTGGGGTCTTGCTGGTGTGGAGTCTCTAGAATCTGGCGGTGTCATATTTGTTTTTCTGTTGCTGACTGTGTTTTTGTATTGTCTCTTTCCCATCTCTTCTTCTAGTGGGTGCAGAAAGAGCCCCTTCCTGGTCTGGGGACCAGAGTTCCCTTTGGTGGGTGCTAGTAAGTCCAGTAATCTGGTGGTTCTTCTATACCTTGTCCAAATGCTGGTCCGTGGGTAGAGAAGAAGAACAGGAATCTGGGGCGCTTAGCCTCCTACCTGGTCCCCTGGACCCTATGCTGGGTCCTGTTGTACCTGATCCGGAACAGCTACTCCCCTGGTCTCCCTGGCTCCTGTAGTTTCCTGGTCTCTTTGGTGGGAGAGAAGATCTGGAGTCTGGGGTGCTTGGCTCCCGCCGGGATTGGGAGCTCTGTGCAGTTCCCAGGCGATCTGCAGGCTCTGGAACACAGGCCGGGAAGCTGGCCTGTTTACCTGATGATGCCAGAGGGACAGCTACTTCCCTGTACTCCCAGCCTCCTCTCGTTTCCTGGACTCGTTGGTGGGAGAGAAGATCTGGAGTCTGGGGTGCTTGGCTCCCGCCGGGATTGGGAGCTCTGTGCAGTTCCCAGGCGATCTGCAGGCTCTGGAACACAGGCCGGGAAGCTGGCCTGTTTACCTGATGCTCCCGCCGGGATTGGGAGCTCTGTGCAGTTCCCAGGCGATCTGCAGGCTCTGGAACACAGGCCGGAAAGCCGGCCTGTTTACCTGATGATGCCAGAGGGACAGCTACTTCCCTGTGCTCCCAGCCTCCTCTAGTTTCCTGGACTCGTTGGTGGGAGAGAAGATCTGGAGTCTGGGGTGCTTGGCTCCCGCCGGGATTGGGAGCTCTGTGCAGTTCCCAGGCGATCTGCAGGCTCTGGAACACAGGCCGGGAAGCTGGCCTGTTTACCTGATGCTCCCGCCGGGATTGGGAGCTCTGTGCAGTTCCCAGGCGATCCGCAGGCTCTGGAACACAGGCCGGGAAGCTGGCCTGTTTACCTGATGCTCCCGCCGGGATTGGGAGCTCTGTGCAGTTCCCAGGCGATCTGCAGGCTCTGGAACACAGGCCGGGAAGCTGGCCTGTTTACCTGATGCTCCCGCCGGGATTGGGAGCTCTGTGCAGTTCCCAGGCGATCTGCAGGCTCTGGAACACAGGCCGGGAAGCTGTCCTGTTTACCTGATGATGCCAGAGGGACAGCTACTTCCTGTGCTCCCAGCCTCCTCTAGTTTCCTGGACTCGTTGGTGGGAGAGAAGATCTGGAGTCTGGGGTGCTTGGCTCCCGCCGGGATTGGGAGCTCTGTGCAGTTCCCAGGCGATCTGCAGGCTCTGGAACACAGGCCGGGAAGCTGGCCTGTTTACCTGATGATGCCAGAGGGACAGCTACTTCCCTGTGCTCCCAGCCTTCTCTAGTTTCCTGGACTCGTTTGTGGGAGAGAAGATCTGGAGTCTGGGGTGCTTGGCTCCCGCCGGGATTGGGAGCTCTGTGCAGTTCCCAGGCGATCTGCAGGCTCTGGAACACAGGCCGGAAGCTGGCCTGTTTACCTGATGCTCCTGCCGGGATTGGGAGCTCTGTGCAGTTCCCAGGCGATCTGCAGGCTCTGGAACACAGGCCGGGAAGCTGGCCTGTTTACCTGATGCTCCTGCCGGGATTGGGAGCTCTGTGCAGTTCCCAGGCGATCTGCAGGCTCTGGAACACAGGCCGGGAAGCTGGCCTGTTTACCTGATGCTCCCGCCGGGATTGGGAGCTCTGTGCAGTTCCCAGGCGATCTGCAGGTTCTGGAACACAGGCCGGGAAGCTGGCCTGTTTACCTGATGCTCCCGCCGGGATTGGGAGCTCTGTGCAGTTCCCAGGCGATCTGCAGGTTCTGGAACACAGGCCGGGAAGCTGGCCTGTTTACCTGATGCTCCCGCCGGGATTGGGAGCTCTGTGCAGTTCCCAGGCGATCTGCAGGCTCTGGAACACAGGCCTGGAAGCTGGCCTGTTTACCTGATGCTCCTGCCGGGATTGGGAGCTCTGTGCAGTTCCCAGGCGATCTGCAGGCTCTGGAACACAGGCCGGGAAGCTGGCCTGTTTACCTGATGCTCCCGCCGGGATTGGGAGCTCTGTGCAGTTCCCAGGCGATCTGCAGGCTCTGGAACACAGGCCGGGAAGCTGGCCTGTTTACCTGATGATGCCAGAGGGACAGCTACTTCCTGTGCTCCCAGCCTTCTCTAGTTTCCTGGACTCGTTGGTGGGAGAGAAGATCTGGAGTCTGGGGTGCTTGGCTCCTGCCGGGATTGGGAGCTCTGTGCAGTTCCCAGGCGATCTGCAGGCTCTGGAACACAGGCCGGGAAGCTGGCCTGTTTACCTGATGCTCCCGCCGGGATTGGGAGCTCTGTGCAGTTCCCAGGCGATCTGCAGGCTCTGGAACACAGGCCGGGAAGCTGGCCTGTTTACCTGATGATGCCAGAGGGACAGCTACTTCCCTGTGCTCCCAGCCTTCTCTAGTTTCCTGGACTCGTTGGTGGGAGAGAAGATCTGGAGTCTGGGGTGCTTGGCTCCCGCCGGGATTGGGAGCTCTGTGCAGTTCCCAGGCGATCTGCAGGCTCTGGAACACAGGCCGGGAAGCTGGCCTGTTTACCTGATGCTCCCGCCGGGATTGGGAGCTCTGTGCAGTTCCCAGGCGATCTGCAGGCTCTGGAACACAGGCCGGGAAGCTGGCCTGTTTACCTGATGATGCCAGAGGGACAGCTACTTCCCTGTGCTCCCAGCCTCCTCTAGTTTCCTGGACTCGTTGGTGGGAGAGAAGATCTGGAGTCTGGGGTGCTTGGCTCCCGCCGGGATTGGGAGCTCTGTGCAGTTCCCAGGCGATCTGCAGGCTCTGGAACACAGGCCGGGAAGCTGGCCTGTTTACCTGATGCTCCCGCCGGGATTGGGAGCTCTGTGCAGTTCCCAGGCGATCTGCAGGCTCTGGAACACAGGCCGGGAAGCTGGCCTGTTTACCTGATGCTCCTGCCGGGATTGGGAGCTCTGTGCAGTTCCCAGGCGATCTGCAGGCTCTGGAACACAGGCCGGGAAGCTGGCCTGTTTACCTGATGATGCCAGAGGGACAGCTACTTCCTGTGCTCCCAGCCTTCTCTAGTTTCCTGGACTCGTTGGTGGGAGAGAAGATCTGGAGTCTGGGGTGCTTGGCTCCCGCCGGGATTGGGAGCTCTGTGCAGTTCCCAGGCGATCTGCAGGCTCTGGAACACAGGCCGGGAAGCTGGCCTGTTTACCTGATGCTCCCGCCGGGATTGGGAGCTCTGTGCAGTTCCCAGGCGATCTGCAGGCTCTGGAACACAGGCCGGGAAGCTGGCCTGTTTACCTGATGCTCCCGCCGGGATTGGGAGCTCTGTGCAGTTCCCAGGCGATCTGCAGGCTCTGGAACACAGGCCGGAAGCTGGCCTGTTTACCTGATGATGCCAGAGGGACAGCTACTTCCTGTGCTCCCAGCCTTCTCTAGTTTCCTGGACTCGTTGGTGGGAGAGAAGATCTGGAGTCTGGGGTGCTTGGCTCCCGCCGGGATTGGGAGCTCTGTGCAGTTCCCAGGCGATCTGCAGGCTCTGGAACACAGGCCGGGAAGCTGGCCTGTTTACCTGATGCTCCTGCCGGGATTGGGAGCTCTGTGCAGTTCCCAGGCGATCTGCAGGCTCTGGAACACAGGCCGGGAAGCTGGCCTGTTTACCTGATGATGCCAGAGGGACAGCTACTTCCCTGTGCTCCCAGCCTTCTCTAGTTTCCTGGACTCGCTGGTGGGAGAGAAGATCTGGAGTCTGGGGTGCTTGGCTCCCGCCGGGATTGGGAGCTCTGTGCAGTTCCCAGGCGATCTGCAGGCTCTGGAACACAGGCCGGGAAGCTGGCCTGTTTACCTGATGCTCCTGCCGGGATTGGGAGCTCTGTGCAGTTCCCAGGCGATCTGCAGGCTCTGGAACACAGGCCTGGAAGCTGGCCTGTTTACCTGATGCTCCCGCCGGGATTGGGAGCTCTGTGCAGTTCCCAGGCGATCTGCAGGCTCTGGAACACAGGCCGGAAGCTGGCCTGTTTACCTGATGATGCCAGAGGGACAGCTACTTCCCTGTGCTCCCAGCCTTCTCTAGTTTCCTGTACTCGTTGGTGGGAGAGAAGATCTGGAGTCTGGGGTGCTTGGCTCCCGCCGGGATTGGGAGCTCTGTGCAGTTCCCAGGCGATCTGCAGGCTCTGGAACACAGGCCGGGAAGCTGGCCTGTTTACCTGATGCTCCTGCCGGGATTGGGAGCTCTGTGCAGTTCCCAGGCGATCTGCAGGGCTCTGGAACACAGGCTGA
>NW_024433712.1:0-7248 GCF_017639785.1 Mesocricetus auratus | reverse complement strand
CATTTTTTTTGCTTTATTTTTTTTTCTTTTTATTCTTTTTTTTTAATTTTAAATAGCTTGTTTTACATGTCAATCCCAGTTCCCTCTCCCTCCCCTCCTCCCGCACTCCCCTTCCACCCTCCTTCCCACCCTATTGCCAAATCCTTCCACATAGGGGATGTCTAGAGTCTATCATTTTACTCTTGGTAGGGTCAAGGCACTCCCCTAAGAGTCCAGGCTGAGAGAGCATCTCTCTTTGTGCTATAGGCACATGAAGACAGATTGTATACCAGGGATAGACACTGATCCACAGCTCAGAGCCCCATAGGTTGTCCAGGCCTTCTCACTGACACTCACATTTGGGGGTCCAGATCAGTCCCATTCTGGCCTCCCCACTGTCGGTCTGGGGTCCAAGAGCACTCCCCTGTTCAGATCAGCTGTCTCTGCTGGTTTTGCCAGCCCATTCTTTGCCAATTTGCTCATCATTCCTCTCTCTCTGTCACTGGGTTCCTTGGGTTCAGTTCAGTGATTAGTTGTGTGTTTGCCTCTGCTTCCATCAGTCCCAGGATGAAGGCTCCCGGATAGTTATAGACATCAAGTTCATTATCAGGAATGGGCATTCGAGGTGGTCCTTCCACTATTGCTTAGCTTGCCAATTGATGTTATACCTTTAGATCACTCGAGGTCACTCTGGTGCCTGATCTGTCTTCGATCCTATGATTCCCTCTTCCCCTATTCTATCCCCACCCCCGCAACTTCCTGTTCCCCCATGAACAACTCCCTTCCTCTTTACCCCCTCTATTCTTCCCAGGTCCCACTACCCCCCCCCTCGCCCTGTTCCCCATCCATTCAGAGGATCTTGTCTCCATCCTCTTCTCTTGCGTACTATGCATATATGCATATCTTTTAGGTTCTTTCCTGTTTCCCAGACTATCTGTGGAAGTGCAGACTGGCACTATCCTGATCCATATCTAAAATCCATATATGAATGAGTACATACCATGTTTGTCTTTTTGCGACTGGGTTACCTCACTCAGGATGGTTTCTTCCAGTGCTATCCATTTCCCTGCGAATTTCAAGATTCCATTGTTTTTTTCTGCTGAGTAATACTCCATTGTGTAAATGTACCACATTTTCTCTATCCACTCTTCAGTTGAGGGGCATCTAGGTTGCTTCCAGGTTCTGGCTATTACAAACAATGATGCTATGAACATAGTGGAGCAGATGCCCTTGTTGTATGAACCTGCCTCATTTGGATAAATGCCTAAGAGTGGAATTGCTGGGTCTAGTGGTAGATTAATTCCCATTTTCCTGAGGAATCTCCATACTGATTTCCAAAGAGGCTGTATGAGTTGGCATTCCCACCAGCAGTGGAGGAGCGTTCCTCTCTCTCCACATCCCCTCCAGCATAAATTGTCTTCGGTGTTTTTGATTCTAGCCATTCTGACAGGAGTAAGATGGTATCTCAGAGTTGTTTTGATTTGCATTTCCCTGATGGCTAAGGATGTTGAGCACTTTCTTAAGTGTCTCTTGGCCATTTTAGCCTCCTCTACTGAGAATTCTCTATTTAGTTCTGTACCCCACCTTTCAAGTGGATCCTTTGGTGTTTTGGAGACTTGTTTCTTGAGTTCTTTGTAAATTTTGGAAATTATCCCTCTGTCAGATGTAGGGTTAGTGAATATCTTTTCCCATTCTGTGGCCTGCCTTTTTGTCTTTTTGATTGTGTCCTTTGCCTTACAGAAGCTTTTTAGTTTCAGAAGGTCCCATTTGTTAATTGTCGATCTCAGTGCCTGTGCCACTGGTGTTATGTTTAGGAAGTGGTCTCCTGTACCAACTCGTTGAAGAGTATCTCCCACTTTCTCTTCTAAAAGTTTCAGTGTGGCTGGATGTATGTTGAGATCTTTGATCCATTTGGACTTAAGTTTTGTACAAGGCGATAAACATGGATCTATCTGCAGCCTTCTGCATACCACTACCCAGTTATGCCAGCACCATTTGTTGAAGATGCTTTCTTTTTTCCACTGTACAGTTTTAGCTTCTTTGTCAAAAATCAGGTGTTCATAGGTGTGTGGGTTAAAATTAGGGCTTTCGATTCGGTTCCATTGGTCTACCTGCCTATTTTTGTGCCAATACCAAACTGTTTTCAGGACTATAGCTCTATAATAGAGCTTGAAGTCAGGTATGGTGATGCCTCCTGAAGTTCCTTTATTGTATAGGGATGTTTTGGCTATCCTGGGCCTTTTGTTTTTCCATATAAAGTTGATTAATGTTCTTTCCAGGTCCTTGAAGAATTGTGATGGAATTTTGATAGGGATTGCATTGAATCTATAGACTGATTTTGGCAAGATTGCCATTTTTATTATGTTGATCCTACCAATCCAAGAGCATGGGAGATCTTTCCATTTTCTGGTATATTCTTTGATTTCTTTCTTCAAAGACACAAAGTTCTTGATATACAGGTCTTTCACTTCCTTGGTTAGCATTATCCCCAGATATTTGATGCTGTTTTTGGCTATTGTAAAAGGTGATGTTTCTCTGATTTCTTTCTCAGTCACTTCATCATCTGTATATAATAGGGCCACTGATTTTTTTGAGTTTACCTTGTATCCTGCCACATTGCTGAAGGTGTTTATCAGCTCTAGGAGTAACCTTGCGGAGTTTTTTGGGTCACTTATGTAAACTATCATATCATCTGCAAATAATGAAAGTTTGACTTCTTCTTTTCCTATTTGTATCCACTTTATCTCCTTTTGTTGTCTTATTGCTGTAGCTAGAACTTCAAGTACAATATTGAAGAGATATGGAGAGAGTGGACAGCCTTGTCTTGTTCCTGATTTTAGAGGAACTGCTTTGAGTTTCTCTCCATTTAGTTTGATGTTAGCTGTTGGTTTACTGTATATTGCTTTTATTATATTCAGGTACGTTCCTGTTATCCCTGATCTCTCTAGGACCTTTATCATGAAGGGGTGCTGGATTTTGTCAAAGGCTTTTTCAGCATCTAGTGAGATGATCATGTGGTTTTTCTTTCGCAGATTGTTAATATGGTGGATTACATTGATAGATTTTCTAATGTTGAACCATCCCTGCATTCCTGGGATGAAGCCTACTTGATCATGGTGGATGATTTTTCTGATGTGTTCTTGAATCCGGTTTGCAAGTATTTTATTGAGTATTTTTGCATCAATGTTCATGAGGGAAATTGGTCTATAGTTCTCTTTCTTAGTTGTGTCTTTGTGTGGCTTGGGTATCAAGGTAATTGTAGCCTTGTAGAAAGAGTTTGGCAGTGAGCCTCCTGCTTCTATAGTGTGGAATACTTTGACGAGTATTGGAATGAGCTCTTCTTTGAATTTCTGGTATAATTCTGCACTGAAGCCATCTGGGCCTGGGCTTTTTTGTTTGGGAGACTTTTGATGACTGCTTCTATTTCATTAGGGGTTATAGGTCTGTTTAGATTATTTATCTGTTCTTGATTTAGTTTTGGCAAGTGATATCTATCCAGGAAATTGTCCATTTCCTTTAAATTTTCAAATTTTGTGGAGTACAGATTTTCAAAGTATGCCCTGATGATTCTCTTGATTTCCTCAGAGTCCGTTGTTATGTCCCCTTTCTCATCCCTGATTTTGTTAATTAGCATGTTCTCTCTCTGTCTTTTGGTTAGTTTGGACAGATGTTTGTCTATTTTGTTGATTTTCTCAAAGAACCAACTCTTTGTTTCATTGATTCTTCTCAATGTTTTCCTGGTTTCTACTTGATTGATTTCAGCCCTCAATTTGATTATTTCCTGGCATCTGCTCCTCCTGGGGGAGTTTGCTTCTTTTTGTTCTAGAACATTCAGCTGTGCTATTAATTCTCTAGTATGACTGTTCTCCAGTTTTTTCATGTGGGCACTTAGTGCTATAAACTTTCCTCTCAGCACTGCTTTCAAAGTGTCCCATAAGTTTGTGTATGTTGTGTCTTCATTCTCATTGAAATCGAGGAAGTCTTTAATTTTTTTTATTTGTTTCTTTACCCAGGGATGGTGCAATTGTGCATTGTTCAATCTCCATGAGTTTGTAGGGTTTCTGCGATTTGTGTTATTGTTGAATTCTAATGTTAATGCATGGTGGTCTGATAAGATGCATGGGGTTATTCCAATTTTTTTGTATCTGTGGAGATTTTCTATGTTTCCTATTATGTGGTCAATTTTAGAGAAGGTTCCATGTGGTGCCGAGAAGAAGGTATATCCCTTTGTGTTTGGGTGGAATGTTCTATAGATGTCTGTTAAACCCAGTTGGGTCATAACTTCTATTAATTCTTTTGTTTCTTTGTTAAGTTTCTGTCTGGAGGTCCTATCTAGCGGTGAGAGCGGAGTGTTGAAGTCTCCTACTATTAGTGTGTGAGATTTTATGTGCATTTTGAGCTTTAGTAATGTTTCTTTCACGAATGTAGGTGCCTTTGTATTTGGGGCGTAGATATTTAAAATCGAGACTTCGTCTTGATGTATTTTTCCTTTGATGAATATGAAGTGCCCTTCTTCATCTCTTTTGATTGATTTTAATTTGAAGCCTAATTTGTTAGATATTAGGATTGCTACGCCCGCTTGTTTCTTGGGGCCGTTTGATTGGAAGATCTTTTCCCAGCCCTTTACTCTGAGATAACGTCTGTCTTTGGTGTTGAGATGTGTTTCTTGTATGCAGCAGAAGGAAGGGTTCTGTCTTCGTATCCATTCTGCTAATCTGTGTCTTTTTATAGGTAAGTTGAGGCCATTGACATTGAGGGATATTAATGACCATTGATTGGTAATCCTTGTTTGCGCTTGATTTATTGTTAGTGAAGTTATTTTTTGTAGTTTCTCCTCCCTTTTTCTTGTAGTGTTTTGTAAAGTATGATTCTATATTGCCTGTGTCTTTGTGAATGTAGTTATCTTCCTTGGCTCTAGGTTTTCCTTCTAGCATTTTCTGTAGAGCTGGATTCATGGATACGTATTGTTTAAATCTGGCTTTGTCATGGAATATTTTGTTTTCTCCATCTATGGTAATTGAGAGCTTTGCTGGATATAGTAGTCTGGGCTGGCATCCTTGTTCCCTTAGCGTTTGTAGGACATCTGACCAGGATCTTCTGGCTTTCATCGTTTCCATTGAGAAGTCAGGTGTAATTCGGATAGGTCTGCCTTTATATGTTACTTGGCCTTTTTCTTTAGCTGCTCTTAATATTTTCTCTTTGCTCTGTAGGTTTGATGTTTTGATTATTATATGGCGAGGTGACTTCTTTTTCTGGTCAAGCCTATTTGGTGTTCTGTAAGATTCTTGTACTTTCATAGGCATATCTTTCTTTAGGTTAGGGAAGTTTTATTCTATGATTTTGTTGAATATGTTTTCTGTACCTTTAAGTTGAAGTTCTTCACCTTCTTCTATACCTATTATTCTCAGGTTTGGCTTCTTCACGGGGTCCCATATTTCCTGAATATTTTGTGTTAAGGATTTGTTGGTTTTGAGATTTTCTTTGGTTGACGATGCTATGTCCTCTAATGAGTCTTCAACACCTGAGATTCTCTCTTCTATCTCTTGTATTCTATTGGTGATGCTTGCATCCGTAATTCCAGACCGTTTACCGAGCTTTCTATTTCCAGCATCCCTTCATTCTGTGTTTTCTTTATCGTTTCTATTTCAGCTTTCAATCCTTCAACTGTTTGAGCTGTTTCCTTAGTTTTCTTGGTTGTTTTTTCTTGGTGCTCTTTAGATTCTTTGAGAGATTTGTTTATTTCTTGAATTTTTTCCCCCATTTCATGGATTTTTTGTTTGTTTTTTCTTCTATTTCTTTAAGGGATTTCCTCGTTTCTTCTCTGAGGCTCTCCATCATCTTCATGAAATAAATTTTAAGGTCTGTCTCCTCTTCTTCATCTATGTAGTGCTTTTCAGGTCTTGCTGGTGTTGGATCCCTGGATTCTGGTGGGGTCGTGTTGGTGTTTCTATTGCTGAGTGATCTCTTATTCTGTCTTCTTCCCATCTCTTCTTCCAGTGGGTGCTGGTGGGGGCTTTCTGTTTCCACTGGTCTCCTTCCTTACTGCAGCTGAACCTGAAGCTGGCCTCGCTGGGGTTGGGGTCTTCGAGGGGCTGATCTCTTTCCTGAAGCTGGCCTCGCTGGGTTGGAGTCTTGGAGGGGCTGATCTCTTTCCTGTGTGGGCGGCTCTTCTGGAAGCCGGGAGCGGCCCCAAAGATGGAGGGGGATGGGTGATGGGCGGGTGGTCCCAGCCAGAGACCCAATCTCACCTGAAGCTGGGCTCGCTGGGTTGGGGTCTTGGAGGGGCTGATCTCTTTCCTAGTGGGCGGCTCTTCTGGAAGCCGGGAGCGGCCCCGAAGATGGAGGGGGATGGGTGATGGGCAGGTGGTACCAGCCGGGGACCCAATCTCACCTGAAGCTGGGCTCCCTGGGTTTGGGGTCTTGGAGGGGCTGATCTCTTTCCTGTGTGGGCGGCTCTTCTGGAAGCCGGGAGCGGCCCCGAAGATGGAGGGGGATGGGTGATGGGCGGGTGGTCCCAGCCAGAGACCCAATCTCACCTGAAGCTGGGCTCGCTGGGTTGGGGTCTTGGAGGGGCTGATCTCTTTCCTGTGTGGGCGGCTCTTCTGGAAGCCGGGAGCGGCCCCGAAGATGGAGGGGGATGGGTGATGGGCGGGTGGTCCCAGCCAGGGACCCAATCTCACCTGAAGCTGGGCTCGCTGGGTTGGGGTCTTGGAGGGGCTGATCTCTTTCCTGTGTGGGCGGCTCTTCTGGAAGCCGGGAGCGGCCCCGAAGATGGAGGGGGATGGGTGATGGGTGGGTGGTCCCAGCCGGGGACCCAATCTCACCTGAAGCTGGGCTCGCTGGGTTGGGGTCTTGGAGGGGCTGATCTCTTTCCTGTGTGGGCGGCTCTTCTGGAAGCCGGGAGCGGCCCCGAAGATGGAGGGGGATGGGTGATGGGTGGGTGGTCCCAGCCAGAGACCCAATCTCACCTGAAGCTGGGCTCGCTGGGTTGGGGTCTTGGAGGGGCTGATCTCTTTCCTGTGTGGGCGGCTCTTCTGGAAGCCGGGAGCGGCCCCGAAGATGGAGGGGGATGGGTGATGGGCGGGTGGTACCAGCCGGGGACCCAATCTCACCTGAAGCTGGGCTCGCTGGGTTGGGGTCTTGGAGGGGCTGATCTCTTTCCTGTGTGGGCGGCTCTTCTGGAAGCCGGGAGCGGCCCCGAAGATGGAGGGGATGGGTGATGGGCGGGTGGTCCCAGCCAGAGACCCAATCTCACCTGAAGCTGGGCTC
>NW_024433711.1:0-635 GCF_017639785.1 Mesocricetus auratus | reverse complement strand
TTCCAGGCCACTTGAATGTGGGAGATAATTTCTCATTTTGTATTTTGTGTCATTTACTACATTTATGTAAAAATAATAATGTACTGTACATGTGTTTCTCTGAGTTGTTGTGTTCACTGGAATTAAGGTACCTGCTGAGTTTAGAAGAGGGCATCAGATATTCTGGAGTGTGAGAGGTCTATGGGCACCTCTCCATGTGTGATCCTCATGATGTTATCACATTATTTAGTTAATTTAATCAGTTATGAGTCTGTGGGCTTCTCCCCATGTATGTATTGTGTGACGCCAACTCATTATTTTCTCACTTAAATCAATGATGCAGTCAATAGATATCTCTCTAGCAGTGAATCATGCTATGTCTTCTCATTATTTAGTCACTTAAATCAATGATGAGGTGTTTGCGCATTTTCACAGGGGTGAATCTTGCCATGACATCTCATTATTTAGTCACTTAAATCAATGATGAGTCTGTGGGTGTTTACCAAGGAGTGGATCATGGGACGTCATATAATTATTTAGTTTCTTAAGTCAATCAATGATGTGGTCAATGGACATCTCCCTATGGGTAAATTGTGGGATGTCGTCTCATTATTTAGTCACTTAAATCATGGATGAGGCCTATGTGAGTATCCCCA
>NW_024433710.1:0-2918 GCF_017639785.1 Mesocricetus auratus | reverse complement strand
GGAAATGCTTTATCTTGTAAAGTGTGTTTTGGTGACAAAGGCTGGTGAGCCATGGTTTGTAGAATCTTGTGTGAAATTTTAAAGTTTTGAAACTTTTCTTTTTAGTGCCTTAAGAAATGGGAAAGCAGAGAATGAAAGAAAACCAGGGAATATGAGAAAGGGGCAGAAAGAGAAGAAGAAAGAAGATGAAAAATGGTTAGATTTTAGGTTCAAAAAAGTTGTTTTTTGTTGGGGAAGTCTTATGTTAATAAAGTACTGTCTGGAAGCAACATATAATTGAAAAGAAACTGTGTTTCCACTGTACACTATATCACTAGGACTCTCTCCTTTCCAAACAGAGACTCACACCGCTAACAGTCCTCGGAGCTCAGCCGTTCTGTGCAGTTGCCACTTGCATGCTTCCAAAATCCTCCTCCTCTTCATGTGCTCTCTTCAAACTACCTGTGGTACTAGAATGAACAGATAAGGACCTTTCTATCTGGAGTGGTGACATCATCTGTATTGTTAATTTTGCTAAGTAGATGGCTTCATATTCCTGGAGTTGGTGAACGAATCCAGCATTAGGATTAATACAAAATCTCCTTTCTTGGACATAAGCAAATGCATAAAGGGGAATTATGGTATGGGTATTGTTTTTCATTTATTGAGACAAAATCAAGGTCAATTTTGTGATGCTTATATTTCTCCTCTTGATTAAGTATTGTGCTTATACTGATCTTTTAAAATGTAATGCGTAACTAAATACAGATTATAGATAGTTACTTACAATAGTCAGAATTTATAGTTAGGTAAGTTAGGTTTTCTAGATATACAGAAAAATATTTGAGATAGATAAACAGTCTTCAAACCTCTCAAAGACCTTCAGAAAATGGCATTTAAAATGGTTTAGGGCTTTTCTTGACAATGAGAAATGTCTGCTCCTGACAGCACCAATTACGTCTGAGAGGAAGATGGGCATCGAAGAAACTTGTTATGGAGTTTGCTTTCAACATGGCAAGATTAGCCATTTGGGCAAGAAACTGCTCTTGCCTAGACTGTTTGACTGTTGTTGTATCATCTGGACATGCAGGACCCACAGGAAAGTGACTACTGAACTCAGTCTTACAGGGTTCCTGCTTGATGAAGAGTCTACGAGACTTTCTGCAAGACAAAGAAAAATGACTGACAGACTGCCAATGCAGATGGACAGTTTGAAATTTCCTGCTTTGCTGAGAAGTGTTTCAGACACATTGTGCCCTATGGGCTGAAGATGGATGCCCCAACGTTACAGAGGAACTTCGGGTGACTGTCCAGGCAGTAAGATGTCTCTGTCAATCCTAGTGTTTATATATTATCCTTCTGTTGTCTTTGATGGAGTTGAAGACAGATAGTTATAATTATAGTTTTCCTTAGTTATGATAAAAGATAAGCTACATATAGTACTTTAGACTCACAAGGATGGGATGGATGATATTTTCTTTAAATCTTGCTGAATGTTGATAGACAAAATATTGTAACTGTATTCTTACTTGATAACTGTTCTGTTATATACAATTTGACTGTGTTAAAGTTAAGACCTTTCTTTTTGTTTAAACAGAAAAGAGGAGATGTTGGGGAAGTCTTATGTTAATAAAGTACTGTCTGGCCAATAGGAATCTAGATAGGTGGGGCTAGGAGTCCAGGAGGATTCTGGGAAGGGGAAAGGAGAGAGTTCGAGATGTAACCGCCATTGGGGTAGGAAGCCTGGAACCTCCCTGGTAAGAAACATACTTAGATTAACAATTATGGGGTAATTACTTAAGTCAGAGCTAGCCCGTTAGAAACAAGCAAGGCCAACAGCTTCATAATTAATATAGCCTCCTGTGTGTTTATTTGGGACTCGTGCGGATCTAGAACCAGGCTGGCGCGGCAGAGCCCAGGCGACTGGCGGGGGATAAACCAAAGCGGCTAGCAAAAGAAAAAGCTTCTCTTAACAGTTTTTATCCAGTTAAAATAATTCAATTTTACTCTAAGACAGAAAACCTTATAAATACATGACAGCTTCTTAGTTAATATTTTTTGATGTGGTCTCCCTATACCTCTGGCTGTTTTGGAATATATGATGTAGATTAGATTGGTTTCAAATTCTTAGAGATAACCTGGTTTTTTTATTTCAAGCAACTTTGAGAACAACTCAGTATACACTTCCTCCCACTTTCTAAATTTTGCTGCCCATTAATGAATATTTCATGATACCAATCTACTCTAGTGGGTTATAAAAACTAAGAATGAATGTGTAATATGATGTCATATTTTCCAGATTAAAAAACTTGTTGAGGAATCAAGGTGTTACACATAGGAGACTTGACTGCAACTTTCACCTGAAAGTTCTGTCCCCAGCAACCAAATGGGTTGAAAAGAGAAAACTGACCTCCACATGTGTGTTGTCACATCCACAGGTACACACACCATATATATATATATATATATATATATATATATATATATATCCAATATTTTTCTTACAAAAATTCTGCAAAATTGTTGAATTAGTCAGTGCTGTTGTATGGTTTATTGCAGTAGGTTTGTTATGGTGTTTTTGTTTGTTTGTTTGTTTTTAACATAGGGTTTTGATGGGGGAAGTCCTATGTATTTTTTATTGTTTGGTTAATAAAGCACTGTTGGCCAAGAGGGAAGCAAGATAGGTGGGAATAGGTGAGCAGGAGGATTCTGGAAAATGGAGGCACAGTCAGTCACCATATAGGGTGCGAGAAGAGTAAGAGCTTCACACCATATCTCCGGTTAAGGGAGCTCCACATGGAAATACTCAAATTAGAAGTTATGAGTTAATAATTAAGTCTGAGATAGCCATCAAGAAACCATAGCAAAACAGCCAAAAGCTTCATAATTAGTGTAACGTCCTGTGTGGTCATTAGGGATTAACGTGACTCTGGGATCAG
>NW_024433709.1:0-7143 GCF_017639785.1 Mesocricetus auratus | reverse complement strand
CATTTTATGTCTTGTCTTGACTGTTAAAATATTTTGATATATATTTTCATATATGTTTATTTATATATGCACACACATATACACACAAACACACACAGACACACACACCCACACCCCTCCCCCACTCCAAGTCTCACAAATATTATGAAATAACACTGTTTGAGATATCATTTTATCTCTTATCTTTTTGACACCTGAGCGCTCTTCCTTGTCTTGATTTCAAGGATTCATGGCCCAGCATTTGTTTATGAATATTTTTGTTGTGTCTCATTTGATGTTTATTCTTGAGATCATGTTGTGGCTCCTGATCTGTAGGTGTCTTTTTCTGAGGCACAGATGTGTTGAGAAGGAACTTGTATCCTGGCTTGAAACCACCAATATGCTTGGCCAGTAGAGCAATGGCATGGAGTCAGGCACGAAAGGGGGCGGTGACTTCAGATTCTGAGAATGAAGGTCTTTGTACCCTGAGAGGCTATGTTTATGGTTCCTGTGTTCTCTGTTATGCTCCCTTTGGTTCTCCCTTGAGATATTCTGTGTTACCTATGTGCATCATTGTTTTCTTGCTTACTCCATATCTTGTATGAGGAAATCTACTGACACCTTCCCGTGTTTCATCTCAGGAAAATTATATAGGATGCAGAATTTCCTGACAAATACGCTTACATCAGGACTCAGCTTGCGGAAGTAGCCAGATCCCAAACATTCCCTGTCTTCTCTAACTCCTCATCCCCTTGTAATCTCTCTCAGGATCCTGGCCCTGCAAAACAACCTGCTGGACTCAGACAACTGGTTGCTGAACATGACCCCAAGACTACTGGAGGAGGAGGAGGAGGAGGAGGAGGAGGAGGAGGAGGAGGAGGAAGAGAAAGAGGAGGAGATGCAGGAGGAGGAGGAGGAGTAAGTACAGCCACAATACAGAGCAACATCAGAGACACCAGACCAGAGGGAATGCCAGAAGGAAGGGCCAGAAGGATTGGGAGCCAAATAACATAGGACAGAGTGATTGCAAAGAGCTCTTTCTCTTCTTCACATGTTGCCTTTGCCTCCCTCATACTAGTGCTTGTAGTATATCGCTAAGGCATGTAGAAAGAGTCTTTTCTTTCATTCACGAAGTCTGCCTTTGGTTCCCTGAAAATGTTTTAATGAATTTAAAGACATGGGAACATAGAGTTAAGAGTTTAAGACAAAATATTCCCTAACAGGCACGAATGACTTTTATACAAATGGGTTTATGTAGTCTATGTTGACAGGAGATTGCTTAGACCCTTAGCATGTATATGATTTTATTGTCCTCTGATATCCTCAAAAATCTGCTCATTTTAATCTGAAACAAACTGGGCTACACAAGATAGGAATTAGAGTTCTAATCAACAGAGCGAAGAGGGTTTGAGGATGAGGAAGCAGCTTCAAGTCTTTAATATTTCGTTTCATGATGCCTCAGAAGACAAGGACTTTGAATATGTCTATTTCTTTAATGTATTAGTAGACTTATGAAATACCGTAAACTGGCCCTTAGCACTATAGTGTATACCTAGTTTTAGACAAGAACCTTTGTTATTTCTGTATATATCAGGGTCACAGCGAATGAAGCCCAGACAGTGCTAGCACTCAATAGCCACCAACCTAGTCCAGGGTATTCAGGACTTTTTCATGAACAAAATCACCCTTCTTGTTCAGTTTTCCATTTCTAACTCTAAATGCAGTTATTGTCAGTGTCCCAAGCCAGCTTTGTGACTTTTGTGTCACTACATTGGTTTGTAAGTGGTGGCATGCCCTGCTGAGTCTTAGACAGCTGCCTGGAACAGAGGCCTGTGACAGCAGCACCAGATCCCTTCCGTTCTTCCTTTTATTCAGTGGAATCTGTGATGAAAGGAGGCTGTTTGCCTTATTTGCAATTCTGGGCATTTAGATAATATTAACCTGTACAGAGTCATCCTTCTTTCGTCTGCCATGTGTATTTTATTGATGTTGAAAAACAGCCTTATAAAGATAGTGTCCCAAGAATGGCTGCCTACTTAGATCATAAAAAAACTTTAGTGAGGATCCCTGATGTCCTGAAAAGGTCTGTTACTTTGTTACTTGCTACTTTGAGAATAGGCACCTGAACACAGAAATCACAGGTTATTGTTTCTGAGAGCTATATTCATGAGTGACTGTCCCTCCTGTTGCATAGGGTTAAAATATATTCCAAAGTGAGGTTCTAAAGAGACAGAAGACCTTGTAAATGTTTCCTTGGTATATGTTGTTATGAACTCTTAATCCTGTCAGACTATTAAGTTTTGTGTATTGGCGAGCTTTTCATAAGTGATTTTTTTTGAACATCTGAGTCTTTGATAATGTTCATGTGTGTGTAGCACCACTTTGAGTCATTATAACAGCTTTGTACAGTTCCTGATGCCCCTCTTCCCAGCATACACTTTGTATATCCTTCACTCATTTGTTCTTTCCTCCTGCCTATCTAGAAATCAAAAATTTCCTTTCTGCCTGCTGCAGATTTCCTGCCAGGAGCTAGATGGCACAAGCTAGGAATTTTAGAATTTCTATCCATATGGCATTTTCACTCTCTCTTTTTACTTATCCTTGACTTCTCCACATTCTCTTCTCTTCCCTCCCCCTTCTGTATCCCTTTCCCATCCTCTCCTTTTGCCTACTGCCCAGTCCTGCAACTGTGTCTTTCGACCTGCATCTCCTCTACTTCTGCCTCCTCTTCTAACTCTCTTTGCCCATGTCCTCTCCCTGTTCTTCCCTTCCCCTGTAGTTATTACATCCCTTTCCATTTTTCCTACTCCCTTTCTCTAGTATAAACCTCCTTCCATTTGTCCTTCTCACGTTTTCCTTTTCCCCTCATTTATCGTGGTGTTTCTCTCCCCCCAATTAAAAACCCCCAATCCGTTTTCCCCTTTGAAGGCAGGAGATCCTTCATCACTGCTCTCCTGCTTTCTTTACATTTTTGCCATCCCATCCTCCATTTCGTTTCCATTATTTTTTGTTGTTGCAATTATTACTGATACCATCATCGGCCTCATCTTTGTCTTGCTTCTAACGATGATTTATTTTATTTTCCTTTGCTTATGGAGCCATTCCATGTGCTCATGGATTTTAGACAATCCATTGTGCAGACCAGAGTGGACTGGAATACAACAGATCCTGCTATTTCGGCTTCAGGATGCCAGGGATTAAGAGTCCCGTGCTAGCATACTGTCCAGATTTCCATTTTTCTTTTTTAATTAAAATGTATTACTTACACAAAATAATTACACAAAATTATGACATTTTCATCATGTATATTATGCTTTTAATTTTTCTTGTCCCCATTACCGTCCCTCATCCTTCCTCTCAACTTTTACTGGTCACTTTGTTAACCCCCAAAAGTGTACTTCCTGCCTTAATGTTTTATTTTGTTATTATTTCTTTAATTTACCTAACATCCTGTATTCTATAAATGAGAAATGTATGTAAATTTTGGAGATCAGCCCTCTGTCAGATGTGGGGTTAGTTAATACCTTTCTCAACCTGTGCGGTGCCTTTGTGTCTTGTTGACTGTGTCTTTTGCCTCACAGAACCTTCTCAGTTTCAGGAGGTCCCATATATTGTCAATATTAGTGTCTGTGCTACTGGAGTTATGTTCAGGAAGCTGTCTGCTGTACCAATTCATTCAAGTGTGCTTCCCATGTTCTCTTCTAATCCAGTGAGGCTGGATTTATGATGAGGTCTTTGATGCATTTGGAGTTAAGTTATGTGCATAGCGACAGACATGGATCTATGTGTATTCTTATACCTGCCAGCATCCAGTTATTCCAGCACCATTTGTTGAAGATGCTTTCTTTTTTTCAATTGTGTAGTTTTAGCTTTTTGTCAAAAATCAGATGTTATTACATGTATGGGTTAATATCAGGGTGTGCAATTTGATTCCATTGGTCTACCTGTCTATTTTTTTTTTTTTTTTGGTTTTTCGAGACAGGGTTTCTCTGTATTGTTTTGGAGGCTATCAGTCCAGCCCAGCCTTGAACTCACAGAGATCTGCCTGCCTCTGCCTCCCGAGTGCTGGGATTAAAGGCATGCGCCACCACCGCCCGGCTCTACCTGTTTATTTTTGTGCCAACACCAAGCTGTTTTCAGGACTACAGCTCTATAATAGAGTTTGAAGTAGTCAGGGATGGTGATGCCTCCAGATGTTGCTTTGTTGAATACGGTTGTTTTGGCTATCCAGGTCTTTTGTTTTTAGACAAAGTTGATTATTGCTCTTTCAAGGTATGTGAATAATTCTGATGGGATTTTAATGGGGATTGGTTTAAATATGAATATTGCTTTCATTAAGATTGCCGTTTTTACTGCGTTGATCTACCTATCCAAGAGCATAGGAGATCTTTCCACCTTCTGGTGTCTTCTTTATTTTCTTTCTTGAATGACTCAGATTTTTCTATACTGGTCTTTCTCTTGTTTGCTTAGTGTTACCCCAAGGTATTTTATGTTGTTTGTGTCTATTGTAAAGGGCAATGTTTCTCTGATATCTTTCTCAGCCCTTTTATCTTCTGTATATAGTAGAGCTACTGATTTTCTTGAGTTGATCTTGTATCCTGCCACTGTGCTGAAAGTATTTTTCAGCTGCAGGAGTTCCCTGGTGTAGTTTTTTTGGGTCACTTAAGTAAACTATCATGTCATCTGTAAATAGTGAAAATTTGACCTTGTCCTTTCCAACTTGTATCCCCTTGATCTCCTTTTGTTTTCGTATTGCTCTAACTAGAACTTCAAGTACAATATTGAAGAGGTATGGAGAGAGTGGACAACCTTGTCTTGTTCCTGATCTTAGAGGAATTGCATTGCATTTTTCTCCGTTTAGTTTGATGTTGGCTGTTTGTGTGCTGTATATAGCTTTTATTAGGGTGAGGTAAGTTCCTGTTATCCCAGATCCCTCCAATACTTTTATCATGAAGGGGTGTTGGATTTTGTCAAAGGCTTTTTCAGCATCTAGTGAGATGATCATGTAATTTTTGTTTCTTAGCTTGTGTATATGGTGGATTACATTGATGGATTTTCGTATGTGGAACCAACCCTGCATGCCTGGGATGAGGCCTACTTGATCATGGTGGATGAGTTTTCTGTTGTGTTCTTGGATCCATTTTGCCAGTATTTTACTGAGTATTTTTGCGTCAGTGTTCAGGAGGGATATTGACCTAAAGTTATCTTTCGTAGTTTTGTCTTTGTGTGGCTTGGGTATCAAGGTTATTGAAGCTTCCTAGAAAGAGTTTGGCAAAGACCCTTCTGCTTCTATTGCGTGGAATACTTTGAGAATTGTTGTAAACTGTTCTTTGAATTTCAGGTATTATTCTGCACTGAGGCCCTCTGGTCCTGGGCTTTTTTTTGTTGGGAGACTTTTCATGACTTCTTCTATTTCCTTAGAGGTTATGGGTCTATTTAAATTGCTTACCTGTTGTTGATTTAATTTTGGCAAATGATATCTATCCAGAAAACAGTCCATTTCCTTTAGATTTTCTAATTGTGTGGAGTACAGGTTTTCAAAGTATGACCTGATGATTCTCTGGATTTCCTCAGTGTCCGTTGTTATGTCCCCCTTTTCGTTTCAGATTTTGTTAATTTGCATGTGCACACTCTGTCGTTTGGTAAGTATGGATAAAGGTTTGCCTATCTTGTTGATTTTTTTCAAAGAACCAACTGTTACATTGATTTTTGTATTGTTTTCCTAGTCTCTGCTTTATTGATTTCAGCCCTCAATTTGATTATTTCCTGGCATCTACTCCTCCTGGGTGAATTTGCTTCTTTGTGTTCTAGAGCTTTCAGTTGTGCTGTTAATTCTCTAGTGAAACTATCCTCCAGTTTCTTCATGTGGGCACTTAGTGCTATGAACTTCCCTCGTAGCACTGCTTTCAAAGTGTCCCATAAGTTTTGGTATGTTGTGTCATCATTCTCATTGAATTCTAGGAAGTCTTTAATTTATTTTTTTATTTCTTGATTGACCCAGGAATGGTGCAACTGTGCATCATTCAACTTCCATGATTTTGTACGGTTTTTGCAGTATGTGTTGTTGTTGAATTCCAATTTTAACGCATAGTGGTCTGATAAGGTGCATGGAGTTATTCCAATTTTTTGTACCTGTTGAGATTTGATATGTTGCCAAGTATGTGATTGATTTTTGAGAAGGTTCCATGTGGCACTGAGAATAAGCTATATTCTTTTTTATTTGGGTGGAATGTTCTATAGATATCTGTTAATCCCAATTGGGTCATAACTTGTATTAATTCCTTTGCTTCTTTGGTAAGTTTCTGTTTGGTTGTCCTGTCTAGAGGTGAGAGTGGGGTGTTGAAGTCTCCCACTGTATGTGTGTGTGGCTTTATATGTGATTTTAGTTTTAGTAATGTTTCTTTTATGTATGTGGGTGCCTTTGTATTTGGGGCATTGATTTTCAAAAATGAGACTTCATCTTGGTGTATTTCTCCTGTGATGAGTATGAAGTGCCCTCCTACATCTCTTTTGATTGATTTTATTCTGAAATCTAAGTTCTTAGATATTAGGATTGCTACCCACGCTTGTTTCTTGCGTCCTTTTGATTGAAAAATCTTTTCCCAACCCTTAACTCTGAGTTAATGTCTGTCTTTGAGTCTGAGGTGTGTTTCTTCTATGCAGCAGAAGGATGTGTTCTGTCTTCAAATCCAGTCTGTTAGCCTATGTCTCTTTATGGGCGAGTTAAGACCACTAATGTTGAGGGATGTTAATGACCATTGATTACTCATTTTGTTTTTTTGTAATAGTTGTTGGTGGTTCAATTTCATGTGGATTTCCACCTCTTTTCTTTTGGCTGTTAGTAAGTTTGGATTATCTAATGCCTAACTTTTCTGGTTGTAGTTAACTCCCTTGGGTTGGGTTTTATTCCCATAACTTTCTGCAGGGCTGGGGTAGTGGATATGTATAGTTTCAATCTGGTTTTGTCATGGAATATCTTGTTTTCTCTGTCTATATTGATTGAAAGCTTTGCTTGGTATAGTAGTCTCGGTTGGCATCCTAGGTCTCTTAGTGTTGGTAGAATATCTATCCAGGAACTTCTGATTATGAGAATTTCCATGTAGAAATCATGTGTGATTCTGAGTTGAACTCGGTGGCGTGTTTCCCCATGGACATTTTTTGAGA
>NW_024433708.1:0-6381 GCF_017639785.1 Mesocricetus auratus | reverse complement strand
ATCAACAAAATAGATAAACCTCTGTCCAAACTAACCAAAAGACAGAGGGAGAGTATGCAAATTAACAAAATCAGAGATGAAAAAGGGGACATAACAACAGCCCATGAGGAAATCCATAGAATCATCAGGGCATACTTTGAAAATCTGTACTCCACAAAATTTGAAAATTTAAAGGAAATGGACAATTTCCTGGATAGATATGACTTGCCAAAACTAAATCAAGAACAGATAAACAATCTAAACAGACATATAACCCCTAATGAAATAGAAGCAGTCATCAATAGTCTCCCAAATAAAAAAGCCCAGGCCCAGATGGCTTCAGTGCAGAATTCTACCAGAAATTCAAAGAAGAGACAATTCCAATACTCCTCAAAGTATTCCACACAATAGAAGCAGGAGGCTCACTGCCAAACTCTTTCTACGAGGCTACAATTACCTTGATACCCAAGCCACACAAAGACACAACTAAGAAAGAGAACTATAGACCAATTTCCCTCATGAACATTGATGCAAAAATACTCAATAAAATACTCGCAAACCGGATTCAAGAGCAAATCAGAAAAATCATCCACCATGATCAAGTAGGCTTCATCCCAGGAATGCAGAGATGGTTCAACATTAGAAAATCTATCAAGGTAATCCACCATATTAACAATCTGCGAACGAAAAACCACATGATCATCACACTAGATGCTGAAAAAGCCTTTGACAAAATCCGGCACCCCTTCATGATAAAGGTCCTAGAGAGATCAGGGATAACAGGAATGTACCTGAATATAATAAAAGCAATATACAGTAAACCAACAGCTAACATCAAACTAAATGGAGAGAAACTCAAAGCAATTCCTCTAAAATCAGGAACAAGACAAGGCTGTCCACTCTCTCCATATCTCTTCAATATTGTACTTGAAGTTCTAGCTACAGCAATAAGACAACAAAAGGAGATAAAGGGGATAGAAATAGGAAAAGAAGAAGTCAAACTTTCACTATTTGCAGATGATATGATAGTTTAGATAAGTGACCCAAAAAACTCTGCAAGGTTACTCCTAGAGCTGATAAACACCTTCAGCAATGGGGCAGGATACAAGGTAAACTCAAAAAAACCAATGGCCCTATTATATACAGATGATGAAGTGACTGAGAAAGAAATTAGAGAAACATCACCCTTTACAATAGCCAAAAACAGCATCAAATATCTGGGGATAATGTTAACCAACGAAATTAAAGACCTGTATATCAAGAATTTTGTGTCTTTAAAGAAAGAAATCAAAGAAGATACCAGAAAATGGAAAGATCTCCCATACTCTTGGATTGGTAGGATCAACATAATAAAAATGGCAATCTTGCCAAAAGCAGTCTACAGATTCAATGCAATCCCTATCAAAATTCCATCACAATTCTTCAAGGACCTGGAAAGGACATTAATCAACTTTATATGGAAAAACAAAAGGCCCAGGATAGCTAAAACATCCCTATACAATAAAGGAACTTCAGGAGGCATCACCATACCTGACTTCAAGATCTATTATAGAGTTATAGTCCTGAAAACAGCTTGGAATTGTCACAAAAATAGGCAGGTAGACCAATGGAACCGAATCGAAAGCCCTAATTTTTACCCACACACCTATGAAGACTTGATTTTTGACAAAGAAGCTAAAACTGTACAATGGAAAAAAGAAAGCATCTTCAACAAATGGTGCTGGCATAACTGGGTACTGGTATGCAGAAGACTGCAGATAGATCCAGGTTTATCGCCTTGTACAACATTTAAGTCCAAATGGATCAAAGATCTCAACATAAATCCAGCCACACTAATTATTAATCTTATAATGTGTATTTATCTCTAGATATTAATCACAGAGTGTGTATATA
The DNA here is from genome assembly GCF_017639785.1 of Mesocricetus auratus. Classification (NCBI taxonomy): domain Eukaryota; kingdom Metazoa; phylum Chordata; class Mammalia; order Rodentia; family Cricetidae; genus Mesocricetus; species Mesocricetus auratus. Next base: position 4,509 of record NW_024433708.1, on the reverse strand, counting down.
TCTAAATATTAATCAAAGTGTGTGTTCATCTTTAAATGTTAATCATAGAGTGTGTGTTTATCTCTAAATATTGATCACAGTGTTGTATTTAATTCTAAATGTTAATCATAGAGTATTTATCTCTACATATTAATTATAGAGTGTGAGTTGATCTCTAAGTATTAATCATAGAATGTGGGTTTATCTCTAAATATTGATAATAGAGTTGTGTTTATCTCTAAATATTAATCACAGAGTGTGTGTTTATCTCTAAATATTAATCACAGCCTGTGTATTTATCACTAAATATTAATTATAGTGTGTGTTTATCTTCTAAATATTAATCCTAGAGTGTGTGTTTATCTCTAATATTAAGCATAGTGTCAGAGTTTATCTCTAAGTATTGATCATTAAGTGGTATTTATCTGTAAATATTAATCATAGAGTGTGGTTTTATCTCTAAATATTATTTTAAAGAGTGTGTGTTTATCTCTAATTATTAATCACAGAGTGTTTATCTCTAAATATTAATCATAGAGTGCATGATTATCTCTAAATATTAATCACAGTGTGTGTGTTTATCTCTACAAATTAATCATACAGAGTGTGTTTATCTTGAAATATTAATCATAGTTTGTGTGTTTATCTCTAAGTAATAGTCAATTCATTGTATTTATATCTAAATATTAATCATAGAGTGTGTGCTTAACTCTAAATATTATTTCACAGAGTGTGTGTTTATCTCTAAATATTAATCAAAGAGTGTGTGTTTTCCTCTAAATATTAATCATAGATTATGTTTTAGTTCTCTGCTCCTTGTATTCCCTTTATATCTCTAATATGTGTTTTATTTCCAATTTCTAATTTATTTCTAAATCCTTCTTTAATTTCAATTTTTGTTTTATTTCTATTTCCTCATTTTTTTCTAATTCCTGATTTACTTCCAATTTCTGATTTAGTTACAATTTGTAATTTATTTCCAAATTCTCAATAATGCTAATTCCTGATATTTCTGATTAATTTCTAGTTCCTGATTCATTTGTAATTCGTGATTTATTTTTAATTCCTGTTTTATTTCTGATTCCTGATTTATTTCTAATTCCTGATTTATATCTAATTCCTAATTTGCTTCTAATTCCTGATTTATGTCCAATTTGATTTATTTCTCCTTTGCTTTGTCTCTAGGCTTCTCTGCATTAATTCCTAGGACCCCGTGGCAACTGAGTTGGACCAAGAGGGGAAATAAACCAGGCATTAAAATGTTGCTTAAAACTGTAAACAGTAAAGCATGCGTAATGTATAACCAACACAGAACACAGAAAGTGAAACACAGGTGCACACAACACTCTGCTGATACATCCCTAGAGCAGCTGGCTGGGCTGTCGTCCAGCAGGATTCTGGGAAACGTAGTCCAGGAGGAATTATGGGAAATAAAGTCCAGGAGTATTCTGTGAAATGTAATTCAGGAGGATTCTAGGAAACGTAGTTCTCTTGGAATACTTGGAAATGTAGTCCTGAGGGAATATCGGGAAACGTAATCATAGAGTGTTTGTTTATCTTAATATTAATCCATAGATCGAGTGTTTATCTCTAAATATTAATCAAAAAGTGTGTATTTATCTCAAAATAATAATCAAAGATTGTTTATCTCTAAAAATTAATCATAGTGTGTGTGTTAATTTCTAAATATTAACCACTGTGACTGTTTTTATCTCTAAGTATTAATCATAGGTTGTTTATCAATAAAATAATCACAGAGTGGTTGTTTATCTCTAAATATTAATCATAGAGTGTTTCCGAATCTCTAAAAATTAATCATAGAGTGTGTGTTTATCTCTATATATTAATAATAGAGTGTTTATCAATAAAAATAATCGCAGAGTGGTTTTTTATCTCTAAATCATAATCAAAGAGTGTGTGTTTATCCCTAAATAATAATCATAGTGGTTGGTTATCTCGAAATATTAATCATAGAGTAAGTGCCTATCTTCTGCATATTAATCATAGAGGTTGTGTTTATCTGTAATATTAATCACAGTGTGTGGGTTTATTTCAAACTATTAATCATAGAGTGTGTGTTTATCCATGTATATTAATCTTAGAGTGTGTGTATATCTCTAAATATTAATCATTGAATATGTATTCATCTATAAATATTAATAAGGGTGTGTGTGGTTACCTCTAAATATTAATAATAGAGTGTTTGTTTATCTCTAAATATTTATCACAGAGTGTGTGTTTATCTCTAAATATTAATCATACAGTGTATGTTTATCTCTAAATATTAATCTTAATGTGTGTTTATCTCTATATATTAATCATAGTGTGTTTATCTGTAATATTAATCACAGAGTGTGTGTTTATATCTAATTATTAATCATAGAGTGTTTATCCCTAAATATTAATCATATTGTGTGTGTATATCTCTAAATATTAATCATAGAGTGTGTGTTTATCTCTAAATATTGATCATAGTGTGTGTGTTTATCTTGAAATATTAATCATAGATTGTGTGTTTTTCTCTATGTATTAATCATAGACTGTGTGTTTATCTCTCAATATTAATCACACAGTATGTGCTTATATCTAAATATTAATCAGAGTTTGTTTTTATTTCTAAATATCAATGATTTTCTCTGTGGTTATCTTTAAATATTAATAATAGTGTTTGTGTTTATCTCTAAATATTAATCACATAATGTTTGTATCTCTAACTATTAATCATAGAGTATGTGTTTAACTCTAAATATGAATCACAGAGTGTGTGTACCACTAAATATTAATCATAAAGTGTGTGTTTATCTCTAAATATTAATCTCAGAGTGTTATCTCTAATAATAATCATATAGAGTGTGTTTATCTCTAAATATTAACCATAGTGTGTGTGTTTATCTCTAAATATTGATCATAGAGTTGTATTTATCTCTAAATTGTAATCATAGAGTGTGTGTTTGTCTCTAAATATTGATCATAGAGGTGTGTTCATCTCTAAATGTTAATCATAGAGTGTTTATCTCTAATATTACACATAGTGTGTGTGTATATTTCTACATAATAATCATAGAATGTGTGTTTATCTCTAAATTTTGATCAAGCGTTGTATTTTCTCTAAATATTAATCATAGAGTGTTTATCTCTAATAATAATCATATAGTGTGTTTGTTGCTAAGTGTTAATCATACAGAGAGAGTTCATCTCTAAATATTAATCATGGACTGTACTTATCTCTAAATTTCAATCATAGAGTGTGTGGTTATCTCTAAATAATAATAGCGTGTGTGTTAATCTCTAAATATTAATTTCTTAGTGTGTTTACCTTTAAATATTAATCAATGAGTGTGTTATTATCTCTAAATATTAATCACAGTGTGTGTGTTTATCTCTAAATATTAATCATAGTGTGTGTGTTTATCTCTAAATATTGATCGTAGTGTTGTATTTACCTCAAAATGTTGATCATTGAGTGTTTATCTCTAAATATTAATCATACAGTGTGTGTTTTTCTCTAAATATTAATCATATAATGTTTATCTCTAGATATTAATCAGAGTGTGTGTTTATCTCTAAATATTAATCATAGAGTGTGTGTTTATCTGTAATATTAATCATAGAGTGTGTGTCTATATTCTACATATTAATCATTGTGTGTGTTTATCTGTAATATTAATCATAGAGTGTTTGTCTATATTCTACATATTAATCATAGTGTGTGTGTTTATCTGAAAATATTCATCAGAGTGTGTTTATCCCTAAATATTAATCATAGAATGTGTTTTTATCATCTAAATATTTATCATAAGGTGTGTGTTATATAGAGTGTTTGTTTATCACTTAGTATTAATCACAGAGTGTTTGTTTATCTCTGCATATTGATCATAGTGTTGTATTTGTCTCTAAATATAAATCACAAAGTGTGTGAATCTCTAAATATTAATCATAGAGTGTGTGTTTATCTGTAAATATTTATCATAGAGTGTGTGTTTATCTCTTAATATTAGTCTAAATGTTAATTATAGAGTGTATTTATCTCTAACTATTAATCATAGATTGTGTGTTTATCTCTAAATATTAATCATAGACTGTATGTTTATCTCTAAATATTCATAATAGAGTGTGTGTTTATCTTTAAGTATTAATAATAAATAGAGTGTGTGTTTAATTCTAAATATTAATCACATAGTATGTGTATCTCTAATTATTAAACATAGAGTGTGCATTTATCTCTAAATATTAATCATAGAGTGTGTGTTTATCTTCTACAAATTAATCATAGTGTGTGGGTTTATCTTCTACAAATTAAACATAGTGTGTGTGTATATCTTTAAATATCAATCACAGAGTGTGTGATTATCTTCTAAATATTAATCATAGAGTGTGTGTTTTCCTCTAAATATTAATAATAGATTATATTTCATTTGTCTGCTCCTTGTATTCATTATATATATCTACTATCTGTTTTATTTCCAATTTCTAATTTATTTCTAGTTCTGTGTTTATTTTCAATTTCTGTTTTATTTTTATTTCCTCATT
>NW_024433707.1:0-13127 GCF_017639785.1 Mesocricetus auratus | reverse complement strand
GCTCTGATCAGATTGTAGAAGATGCACTGTATCAGTTCCTTGGCCTGACGATGTGTCGAGTGATGTAGTTCCAAGCTGGTTTCAGGATGGTGCCTGTCAGGTGGGGTCGATGATGTGAGGCAGTTTAGATGTATCCAGTCAAATCAGGCAGAGTCGGGGAAGTGAATCCACATTCTCTTTCTGAAGCAGTTGAAGATCGCTGTCATGAAATCCCTTTGTCTCTGGAAAACTGAAATATTAAGGTTAGCACAGAGATTCTTAACTTTTATGTGTATAAATACTGGGAAAGGCAACCCTGAGGAAGATAATACACATGAAGGAGATTAGAGTTTTAGAAAAGAATCAAATATACACAGATGACAGTCCCCATATATATATATATATATATATATATATCTTTTTGTTGTTGTTGTTGTTTCTGTCTTATATCAATGTTTCTTTGATATAATACAGAAAGTCTGAAATGCATATTAACAATATGCTTGGGTTTAAAGCAGGAGAGCCAATCCAACTCCAAAGCCAGCATTAATTAGATGAATTGGGACTCAGGCATATTAAGAAGTGGAAGAAATAGAAATTACAATAACAAAATAGAGAGATTTAGACATCGATAACACATCATATTATTGCATGTTTGGTGGTCCTCTGAGTAGCTATCCTTTCTTTTTAGGTATCCATATACCGAGTATTTTTTCACAGTTCAGAACTAATTGTCCTGTAAAGACTCAAACAGAATACTTCTCTTTCCTTTAATGAGGTCTCCTTATACATAGCAGATGTTGTAGATGAGCCGTCTTCCTTCCTCCTCCTGAGACGTTTTCTGTTCTGATCGAAACTTAATTAATTTAGATGGGACACAAAGCTTTTCTTCTCATGTAGAAACAAAAGTATAATCCCTTCCCCAACGTAACACAAATTATGATTTCTAGACTGAGGTTATAACATCCATAAAATACACCGGTTAGTTCAGTTCAGAAGTCTTCTCCATAGTCCAGTGTCTTTCTGCTGCAGTTTGTCCTTTTTCATCAGCATTAAGAAAATTCAATGTTAGTAAAGCCTTATGTAACCTCTGTTTAGGGGGTCTTTGTTTTCCCTGTCTGATAATGAAGCATCTCTCTTAAGGTTCGGCTAGAACTTTCAATCATTGCTAGTCCTGTGGGATTGTAAGGTATACCAGTTACATGTTTTATATTATAATATTTGAAATATTGTTCCAATTTACTGGAGACATATGCTGGAGCATTGTCAGTTTTTATCGTTTTAGGTATACCCATGACAGCCATCACCTGTAAGAGGTGTGTAATAACAGAGTCAGCCTTTTCAGAGCTGAGGGCAGTAGTCTGAGAATGTGTCTATGGTATGGTGTACATATTTTAAACTGCCAAATTCTGGGAAGTGAAATACATCCATTTACAAAAGTTCATTTCTGGGAATGCCTTTAGGATTACAACCTGCTGGTAAAGGAGTTTGATTGTAGAATGAGCAACTGGGGCAAATTTTTACTATTTTTTGGCTTGTTGCCAGGTGATAGAAAAATCATTCTTTAAGCCTTTGCTGTTGACATAGTGTTTCTTATGAAATTCTGAATCTTCCAACACATTACCTACTAACAAATGATCAATTTCATCATTGCCTTGTGCCAGAGGATCTGGCAGACCTGTATGAGATCTGATGTGTGTGATATATATATATATATATATATATATATATATATATATATATATATATAGGATGAGTCCTGTTTCTGATGGATTCTTGTAATTATAAAAATAATGAGGTTAATTCTGTACTATCAGGAACAAATTCTGCAGTCTCAATGTGTAAGACAACTCTTTCTGCATACTGAGAATCCGTGACTATATTGAGAGGCTCTGTAAAGTCTTTAAGTACCATGAGAATGGCATATAACTCTGCCTTTTGTACGGAGTTGTAAGGGCTTTGAACTACTTTACTTATATTTCCTGATTTATACCCTGCGTTACCTGATTTGTTTGCATCCTTGTAGAAGTTAAGAACTCCAGAAATAGGTGTTTGTCTCACGATACATGGAAGAATCCAAATTGTTTTCTTTCTGAATTTGATTCTCTCTGTTTTGGGAGAGTTATTACTAATAGTTCCCAAAAAGTCACTGCAAGGTATTTGCCAATACTCATTATCCTTCCATAAGGAGGAAATTTCATCGTTTGTTAATGGTACAATAATTTAAGCTGGGTCTTTCCCAATCAGTTGACGAAGCCTTAACTTACCTTTTAATATCAAATCAGAGATCTTTTCTATATACTTTTTCTATTTTTTATTTTGTTTATGTGGCAGAAATACACATTCTAGTATGATGTCTTCCCTCTGCATTAATATTCCTGAGGGGTATTCTCTAGATGGCAAAATAACCAGAATACAGTCCAGTTTTGAATCCACACGGTCTACATGTGCTTCTAATATTCTCTTTTCTACCCATTCTAATTCGTTTTCAGCATCAGCTGACAGTACTCGTGGGCTGTTCAGCTCTTTATCTCCTTTTAAAGCCATTTTTAGGTGTTTTAAATCGTGCTCTTCTACACCTATAATAGTCTGTAATTGAGAGATTTCTCCTAATAGTTTTTGAAGATCATTCAGAGTCCGGTAACGATCTCTTCTGATCTCTACTTTCTGCGGTCTAATTTTCTGAGCATCTATTTTATAACCTAAATAGTTAATAGAATCTCCTCTTTGTATTTTTTCTGGGGCAATTTGTAATCCCCAGATTACAGTAAAGGCAAAGTTTCCTTTACTGCTTGAAACTTCTTTTCCAATGTATCCTTATTTGAATCAGACAATAATATGTCATCCATATAATGATATATTAACAAATGTGGAAATTTTTACGAATCATTTCTAGAGGTTTATTCACAAAATATTGACACAAAGTTGGGCTGTTTAACATACCTTGAGGTAGTACCTTCCACTGGACTCTCTGTACCGAATGGGAATTATTATAGGTAGGTACCGTGAAGGCACACTTTTCTCTGTCGTTTTCTTGTAATGGTATTGTGAAGAAGCAATCTTTTAAGTCTATAACTATAATTGGCCAATCCTTAGGAATTAGAGAAGGTAACGGCATCCCAGGTTGTAGAGACGCCACAGGCTGAATTACCTTGTTGATGGCTCTAAGATCAGTAACCATTCTCCACTTACCAGACTTCTTCTTGACAACAAAAACAGGTGAATTCCATGCACTAGTTGATTCCTCAGTATGTCCAGCATCTAGCTTTTCCTAACTAACTTCTCCAAAGCCTCTAACTTCTCAGATGTCATAGGCCATTGAGAGATTTCTCCTAATAGTTTTGAAGATCATTCAGAGTCCGGTAACGATCTCTTCTGATCTCTACTTTCTGCGGTCTAATTTTCTGAGCATCTATTTTATAACCTAAATAGTTAATAGAATCTCCTCTTTGTATTTTTTCTGGGGCAATTTGTAATCCCCACCGAGGCAAAGTTTCCTTTACTGCTTGAAACTTCTTTTCCAATGCCTGGACACTCCAGAGAGGGGATAGGAGATGGTATGGTTTCTGTCTTGGGATAACAGTAGTATTCGAAGGCTTTTCATGCTTGAGCTTCTATCCAAAATGTCAATTGCTTTATCGAGATCATCTTGGTTTTTCAACAGGATGGAGAGCTCATTATTCATGTAATGTAAATCAAGAGGCGGCCCGAATACTGTCGTCACATTGTGCTCCACATCTTCATATCTCACAGGCCAGCTGAATGCTATAATTCGTCCCTCCCCATTGTGTTCAAACTTGATTCTGACGTCACTCTGCCTGTTTGGGTGACCCGTGTCCTTGTTCTTCATGGTCTCATATCCAGACCCCCAGGGACGTCTGCTCATCTGGAGGGCCACCTGGTCCTTCATGATCGAGTCTAATGCCTCCTGTTCATCCATGGTGGCGATGGCGGTGGCAGTGGCTACAGCCCAGAAGTGTCACCTCCGAAGCCTGGGCTGCAAACTTCTACACAATATCATAGACCCAAGTTACCAATTAAGGTAAATGATATGTTTATTACTGGCATTTTACACACTGGAAGTGACGTCACTATCATTAATCAGAAGTCCTGGCCCCCCAATTGGGCTTTAAAAGAGGTTAACGTTCAATTCTTAGGGATTGGAACCCTATCTGAAGTTAAACAGAGTGTTAGATGGATTGACTTTATCGGGCCAGAAGGACAGAGAGGAAGGTTAAAACCATATTTTGCAGATATTGCTATAAACCTCTGGGGTCGTGATCTACTCCAGCAATGGAAAACGCAGATTAACATTCCTCCTCTATCAGCTAGGAATTATAGACAAGCTCTTAGTAGTACAAAGAATATAGTAAGGCAGTACAGAAAACTGATGCCAAATGTACAGGCTGTACAGACACAGGATGCTAGTGACAAACCAACAGACCAACCAAAAGCTCTACCCTTAAAATGGCTGACAGATGAACCCATCCTTATGGAGTATATGCCAGGGGGCTCTGTAAAAGACCAGTTGAAGGCCTATGGAGCTCTGACAGAGAGTGTGACTCGCAAGTATACCCGGTAGATCCTGGAGGGCATGTCATACCTGCACAGCAAAATGATTGTGCATCGGGACATCAAGGGAGCCAATATCCTCTGAGACTCAGCTGAGAATGTGAAGCTTGGGGATTTTTGGGCCAGCAAACGCCTACAGACCATCTGCATATCAGGGACAGGTATGTGCTCTGTCACCAGCATACCATACTGGATGAGTCCTGAAGTCATCAGCGGAGAGGGCTACGGAAGGAAGGCAGACGTGTGGAGCCTGGGCTGTACTGTAGTGGAGATGCTAACAGAGAAACCACCTTGGGCAGAGTTTGAAGCTATGGCTGCCATTTTCAAGATTGCCACCCAGCCTACCAACCCTCAGCTCATGTCTCACATCTCGGAGCATGGCAGGGACTTCCTGAGGCGCATTTTTGTGGAAGCTCATCAGAGACCCTCAGCTGAGGAACTGCTCACACACCATTTTGCACAGCTTGTGTACTGAGCTCTCAAGGCCATGCTGCTGCCAGCTGCCACCTGCTGAGCAGACGAGGGGCCGCTGTTGCTGTCATGGTCAGTGAAGTTGCTGCTTCTTCCAGGCAAGGCTAAGGACAGTGAAGCTTCGGTCCAGCCATTGTTTTTCTGTGCCCCTTCTGTCACTGGGACTCAAAGCCAGGATGGGAGAGCTGTGACATCAAGACTGGGAGCCCCAGCCTGTAAGACCCAAGAGCTCCAGCATCCTAAGTACAATGCAGAAGGAAAGGGGCTGGGAACAGTATGCAGGACAGCCTTGGCCTCGGTGTGTCCTAACACTGCAGTCAGCACTGAAGCCAGGAGGGACTGGGGCACAGGACTCACTCAAGGGTATGAATAGTGTCATTTCATTCAGAGTGTTACTTTGATTCTCCTCCCAATGTCTGCAGACTACCAGAGTGTCTCTGGGCTGTGTGAGCCCACTCAAGCCTGAGGTATAAAGCCCAGCATGCCCCAGCCATCAGAAGGTAGAGGTGTGGGCTGCCCTCACTTAGAGCCTCCAGGTGTGCTTTGCCTGTCCTGTCTTTTTACCAAAGATGAATGAAGCAAATGTTATGCTGCCTTATTCTGGGGAGGAAGAGCCTGGCCCCATAAGCAGCGCCTGAGAAATGGCGCTGCCTCCAGTAACTGGGGAGACCCAGTCTTGTCAATGCAATAGTCTGTTTTACAAGTTGGAGTCACTCTCATGCTGTTCCCAGTTTCTAACTGGAGACTTTGCCCTCTGAGCTCTGGAGACCCATGTAGGCTTGGGCTCTGTGCTAGACTGGAAAGAGCTGATGGGATGGCCTCTGCCCTGGCGTCTGTCCCTGGGTGGAGCAGAGAAGGCAGGCAGCACAAGGAACGGCAGCTGGCTCTGGCCCCAGGGTGTTGTCTCAGGCCGTCTGCATCCCCTGCCTGACAGGCCTGTGCCCACTCCACTAGGTAGAGGGAAACCCTTGTGCTGCCACCAACTGTGTCCAAAGCCACCAGCTCTATTCCTTAGCCTGCCTTGCCTGGATGTGTTCTCAGCCTCATTCCTTGTTTCCTCCCACAAGGGAAGATGCCAACAGGGGTTGAGGAAAGACTCCAAGCAGCTTAGAGTTGGCCACATTAACCTCAGCCTGGGTGCTGGTCCTTTCGTCCAACCCCTTCCTTCCCCTCCAAATGTGCCTATTGCTACAGCTCCTCCCTTCCAACTCCCATTTCTTAGGAGTTGTCATCAAAGGAAAAAAAGCCAGTGCCCAGGCATGGGCATCTCCAGGCAGCTGGGGATTAGCGCCAGGCAGTACTGCCAGACATGCCCACTTCTCCATGGGCACAGAACAAACCAAATCCTTTGTTGTATGTTGACGATGCACTTTTATGAATGTAGTTTCTATCGCTGTTTTTAGCCTTTTCACATCATGTAATGTGAGGCCTTGTACTTGTTAATTTATATCTCAGATCCATATTTGATGTTTTATATATATATATATATATATATATATATATATATATATATATATATATTCTAGACTGTTACCAGTGATGGACTCCGGAAGAGAGAGCAGAAATTGAAAGCAGCTGGTTTTGCAGATGTGTGTGTTGCACGGTGCCAATCGGGCCTGGGCTCCTCTCTTAGTTCCTTTCTTTCAGAGGGTCTGTCAGGCCACCCTGTAACTGCTCTGATGCCAGTGAGTAAAGCCTGCTTCCACGGCAGCCTTTGCCCAGGGTGGGGACCGGCCCCTCTTCTAGACCAAAGCTGCCAAAAGGTAGCTCAGACTCTCCATGACCCCATCCTGATGGCTTTAGCATCCCTTAGCCTATCCCAATCTGAACCCCAAGAAGAAACAGCTTGGTGGGCTGACAAGATGTCAGATAAAGACGACTCTGCTTGTCCGAGGTTCAGGCTCTCACAGAGCCCCCCACCGTGCAGTGGGTAACTTACCTCAGAGGGAACATTTCTAAAATGAACTTAAAACGTAAGCCAACAACTCTTGCACTCCAAAGGAAAAAAAAGACCTTTTTTGTGCCAAAAACTGTGGACATGCTGGCTCAGCATCCTCAGGACCAAGCTACTAATTTATTTTTCTAAGTAATAGATCCGGATGAGAAGTTGTGAGGCTCTAGGATGGGCCCAGGGCTTCTGAAGTGTGGTCACACAGCCGTTGGCCTGCTGTGCAAAGTGCTATGCCACCATTTGTTCATCATTCCACTGGGTTTATCTGCCTTGGCCAGACCCACGTGGAAGGGCCAAGCCTGGGTCAGGTGCATGCTGCCCCCCCTCCTCTCACTCCCACTTCCCCAGCTCTGTGTCTGTGTCTACAGTCAATAATTGTGAAGTCATAGAACAGTATTGTCATGTCACAGTCAATAATTGTGATGTCATAATGAAGTATACTGATAACACAGTGTATAATTATGCTGTCACAGTGCAAGATTGTGTTGTCGCAGTGTATAATTGTGATGTCATATTGCACTATAGTGATGTCACAGTGTATAATTGTGTATATAGAGCACTACAGTGAGTCACAATCAATAATTGTGATATCATAGTGCAGGATTGTGATGTCACAGTCAATAATTGTGATGTATAGTGCCGTATATTGACAACACAGTTTATAATTTGATGTCACATTGCAAGAGAGTGATATCACAGTGTATAATTGTGTTGTCATATTGCACTATAGTGATGTCACAATGTATAATTGTGTTCATATAGATCTATAATGATGTCACAGTCAATAAATGTGATGTCATAGTGCAGTATATTCATAACACAGTGCATAATTGTGATGTTATACTTCACTAGAGTGATATCACAAAGTATAAGTGTGTTCATAGATAACTATATTGATGTCACAGTCAATAATTGTGATGTCATAGGGCAGGATTGTGATGTCACAGTCAATAATTGTGATGTCATAATGCAGAATATTGATAACCTAGTGTATAATTGTGATGCCTCAGTGCAAGATAGTGATGTCACAGGTATAATTTTGATGTCATGCTGCACTGTAGTGAACTCACAGTGTATAATTGTGATAATAGTTCTCAAAGCGTATGTTTAAGTCTAAATATTAATCATAGAGTGTTTATCTCTAATATTACTCATAGAGTGTGTGTCTATCTCTAAATATTTTTTTAAATTTTATTTTCCAGTTTAAATTTCGATAAGAATCAAGGTTGCTTCACAAGTCAGTTCCAGGTCCCTCTCCCATTCCCTCCCTTCCTCCCGTGCCCTGCCCCCCCCGTTATCCCCTCATTTCTCCAGGGAGGGTGAGGCCCTCCATGGGGGTGTCCATAGTGTGTCATTTCATAATAGGGCAGGCCCTAGACCCTTTCCCAAGATATCAGGGTGAGAGTGCACCTCACATTGTTCTATTGGAGTCCAAAGTCCGTGTGTATACTTGGGATGGGTACTGATCTGCTGCCCAAGGCTCAATAGATTCCCTAGGCCTCTTCACTGACACCCAGATTCAGGGGGTCTTGATCAGTCCCATGCTGGCTTCCCAGGCTAATGCCTGGGATTCAAGAGTTAACCTTTGTCTGGTCAGCTGTTTCTGGGGGTTAAACCAGCCCAGTCTTAATCCCTTTGATCATCAGTCCTCCCTCTCTGTTACTGGCTTTCTTGAGTTCAGCTCAGTACCTGAGAGGTAAAGGTTGGGAAATATTTTTCAATCAAATGGACCCAAGAAACAAGAACAAAGGGGTGAAATTCCACACATAATTCCACCAACAACAACCATCGCAAATCGAAGAAGGATGAGCAATCATTGGTCATTAATATCCCTCAATATTAATAGCCTTAACTCACCCATAAAAAGACACAGACTAGCAGATTGGATTCGAAGACAGAACCCTTCCTTCTGCTGCATACAGGAAACACACCTCACCCTTAAAGACAGACATTACCTGAGAATTAAAGGTTGGGAAAAATTTTTTCAATCGAATGGACCCAAGAAACAAGCCGGGGTAGCAATCCTAATATCTAACAAACTAGACTTTAAAATAAAATCAATCAAAAGAGATGAAGGAGGTCATTACATACTCATCACAGGTGAAACCCACCAAGAGGAAGTGTCTATTCTGAACATCTATGCCCCAAATACAAAGGCATCCACATTCGTTAAAAAAACATTATTAGAACTTAAATCTCATCTAATGCCCCACACAGTTATAGTGGGAGATTTCAACACACCACTCTCACCACTAGACAGGAATACCAAACAGAAACTCAACAAAGAAGCAAAAGGGCTAATAGAAGTAATGACCCAACTGGGAAATAGATATCTATAGAACATTTCATCCACATAAAAAAGAATATACCTTCTTCTCACCACCACATGGAACCTTCTCAAAAATCGACCACATACTTGGCAACATATCAAACCTCAGCAGCTACAAAAAAATTGGAATAACTCCATGCATCTTATCAGACCACCATGCTTTAAAATCAGAATTCAACAACAACACAAATTGCAGAAAACCTACAAACTCATGGAAATTGAATAATGCTCAACTGCAACATCCCTGGGTCAAAGAGGAAATAAAAAAAGAAATATCTCTGAATATTAATCACAGATTTTGTGTTTATCTCTAATTATTAAATAGAGAGTGTGTGTTTACCTCAAAAATTAAAAATAGAGTGTGTGTTTATCTCTAAATATTAATCATAGCGTGCGTGTTTGTCTCTAAATATTAATCAGAGTGTGTTTGTTTATCTCTACATATTAGTCATAGAGAGTGTGTTTATCTTGAAATATTAATCATACATTGTGTGGTTATCTCTAAGTATTAATCATAGATCGTGTGTTTATCTCTAAATATTAATCATAGTGTGTATTTATCTCTAAATATTAATCATAAACTCTGTGTGTATCTCTAAATATTGATGATAGTGTATTTATCTCTAAATATGAATTATAGAGTGTGTGTTTATCTCTAAATATTTATCATAGAGTGTGAGTTTTTCTCTAAATATTAATCACAGATTGTGTTTATCTCTAAATATTAATCACAGATTCTGTTTATCTCTAAATATTAATCATAGAGTGTTTATCTCTAATATTACTCATTGAGTGTGTGTCTATCTCTAAATATTAATCATAGAGTGATTGTTTATCTCTAGGTGTTAATCACAGAGTATGTGGTTCTCCCTAAATATTAATCATAGTGTTTGTTTATCCCTAATATTAATGACAGTGTGTGTTTATCTTAATATTAATCATAGATTGTGTGTTTATCTCTAAATATTAATCATAGAGTGTGTATTTATCTAAATATTAAACATAGATTGATTGTCTAAATATACATCATAGGGTGTGTTTTTATCTCTAAATATTAATGATAGGGTGTGTGTTTTTCAGTAAATATTTTTCTTAGTATGTTTGTTTACATTAAATATTAATCACAGTTTGTATGTTCATCTAAATATTCATCATAGAGTGGGACTTTATCTCTAAATATTAATCACAGAGTGTGTGTTTACCTTCTAAGTATTAATCATAGAGTGTGTGCTATTATGATTATTAATCACAGAGTGTGTGATTATGTAAATATTAATCATTGTGTGTGATTATCTGTAAATATTATTCATGGAGTGCTTACCTTAAAAGTTAATCATATGGTGTGTGTTTATCTCTACATATTAATCATAGACAGTGTGTTTATCTTGTAATATTAATCATAGATTGTGTGTTTATCTATAAGTATTAATCATAGATCATTTGTTTATCTCTAAATATTAATCATAGAGTGTTTCTATATCTCAAAATATTAATCATAGAGTGTGTGTATATCTCTAATTAGTAATAATAGAGTGTGTATTATCTCTAAATATTATTCATATATTGTATTCGTCTCGATATATTAATCACAGAGTGTGAGTTTATTTAATGTTAATCATAGATTGTGTGTTTATCTTTATATATTAATCATAGAGTGTGTTTATCTATTAATATTAACCATAGAGTGTGTGCTTATCTAAATATTAATCATAAATTGTGTGTTTATCAATAAATATTAATTGTGCACTGTGTGTTAATCGTAAATATTAATCATAGTTTATCATTAAAAATTAATCACAGAGTGTATGTTTATCACCACATATTTTTCACAGTGTGTGTTTATCTAAATAGTAGTCATCAACTATGTGTTTACCTCTAAATATTAATCGTAGAGTGTGTGTTTACCTTCAAATATTAATCATAGAATGTGTGTTTATCTAAATATTAATCATAGAGATTTTGTTTGTCTCAAAATATTAATCATACATTGTAGGTTTATCTCTAAATATTAATCACAGTGTGTGTGGTTATCTAAATATTATTCATAAATTGTGTGTTTATCTCTAAATATTAATCATAGCTGTGTGCTTATCTACATATTAATTATAGTGTGTGTGTTTATCACTAAAAATTAATCTTAGAGTGTTTATCAATGAAAATAAGCACAGAGTGTGTGTTTATCTGTAAATACTAATCATAGAGTGAGTGTTTATCTCAAAATATTAAATACAGAGTGTGTGTTTATCTAAATATTGTTCATAGAGTGTGTGTTTATCTCTAAATATTAATCATAGTGTGTGTGTATATCTCTAATTAGTAATCATAGACTGTATGTTTATCTCTAAATATTAATTATAGTGTATGTTCATGCAATTATTAATCATAATTTGTGTGTTTATCTCTAAATATTAATCATGCACTGTGTGTTGATCGCTAAATATTAATCATAGAGGGTGTATCAATATAAATAATCAGAGAGTGTGTGTTTTTCTGTAAATAATAATCATAGAGTGTAGGTTTATCTCTGAATATTAATCATAGAGTCTGGGTTTATCTACATATTAAACATAGAGTGTTTGTTTATCTCTTAATATTAATTATAGAGTGTTTATCAATAAAAATGATCTCAGAGTGTGTGTTTATCTGTAAATAGTAATCATACAGTGAGTGTTTATCTCTAAATATTAATCATAGAGGGTATTTATCTCGAAATATTAATCGTAGAGTGTGTGTTTTCCTCTAAATATTAATCATAGATTATGTTTTATTTCTCTGCTCCTTGTATTCCTTGTATATTTCTAATATCTGTTTTATTTCCTATTTCTAATTTATTTCTAATTCCTTGTTTATTTTCAATTTCTGTTTTGTTTCTATTTCCTCATTTATTTCTACTTCATGATTTACTTTAGATTCCTTATTTAGTTCCAATTTGTTATTTATTTCCAATTTCTCAATAATTCTAATTCCTGACATTTTTTATTTATTTCCAGTTCCTGATTAATTTGTAATTCATGATTTGTTTCTATTTCCTGTTTTATTTCTGATTCCTGATTCATTTCTAATTCCTGATGTATTTCTAATCCTTAATTTGTTTCTAATTCCTGATTTATTTCCAATTTGATTTATTTCTCCTTTGCTTTGTCTCTAGGCTTCTCTGAATTAATTTCCAGGCCCCTTGGCAACTGAGATGGACCAAGAGGGGAAAGAAACCAGGCATTAAAATGTTGCTTAAAAATGTAAACAGTAATGCATGCGTGATGTATAACAAACACAGAACACAGAACATGAAACACAGGTGCACACAACACACTGCTGAAACATCCCTAGAGCAGCATGCTGGGCTGTGGTTCAGCAGGATTCTGGGAAACGTAGTCCAGGAGGACTTCTGGGAAACGTAGTCCAGAAGGAATTATGGGAAATGTAGTCCAGGAGGATTATGTGAAATGTGATTCAGCAGGATTCTAGGAAATGTAGTCCTTTAGGAATTCTGGGATATGTATTCCGGAGGGAATTTCGGGAAACGTAGATCAAGCCTAGGAGATTTCTGGCGAATGTGGTCCTGGAGGATTCTGGGAAATGTAGTCGTTGGGGGCATATGGGAAACCGGGTTCGAAAGGAATTCTGGGAAACATAATCATAGAGTATTAATAATAGTTTGTGTTTACCTCTAAATATTAAACACAAAGTGTCTATTTATCTCTAAATATTAATCATAGTGTGTGTTTATCTCGAGATATTAATCATAGAGTGAGTGTCTATCTTCTATATACTAATCATAGATGTTGTGTTTATCTGTAATATTAATCACAGACTGTGGGTTTATCT
>NW_024433706.1:0-6993 GCF_017639785.1 Mesocricetus auratus | reverse complement strand
TGTCAGTCTGGTGCTGTCAGTCTGGTGCTGTCAGTCTGGTGCTGTCAGTCTGGTAACGGAGTTGAGCGCGTTTTTTAGATAAGCTGTCAGCGCGATGGGGTCGTCACAGTCAGTGGTTACAGCCTTACAGACTGTGCTAAAACAAAGAGATCTTAAAATTGCACCACGAACACTTCAAAATTTTGTGAAGGAGGTAGATAGAGTGGCACCATGGTATGCTTGTTCCGGGTCCCTCACTGTGGCCTCATGGAACAAGCTAGGTAAAGAACTAGACAGGAAGCATGCAGAAGGAGATCTCTGCTTAGGTACCAAAGCCATTTGGAAGCTAGTTAAAAACTGCTTGGAGGATGAGGCCTGTCACCCTGCTATAATAGAAAGTCAGGGAACCTTAGAGGAAGTTCAGGATAGCATGTCAGAAACTGAACGGAGTGAGAGAATGGGAGCTCGCAAAAGAAAAGACATGTCTAAGAAAAAGGCCCTCCCCAGGAAGTTAAGAAAGGGGGAGAGAAAGAAGGGAGTTATCATTCACCCCTTAACAAATCTAAGAAAAAGAAAAGCCAGAATCTAGTCTATACCCTGCAGTAGAGCTAGAAGCCTTGGAGCTAGATAATTCTGATTCTGACACTCTGGATTCTAGCGAAGAAGGTGGTCTAGAGGAGGAGGTGGCACGGTATGAGGAAAAAGATATCACCCTGATAGACACCGGCCACTGAAAACAAAAATGAATGTGAGGCCACCGCCTATAAATCCGGCGGGCTCACGCTCCTCAGCGCCTCCGCCATATGAGCTTCGGCTGAATACTGGTACTGACTCCTTTTTACCTTTAGAGGAACGGAGAAAAATACAAATGGCTTTTCCAGTATTCGAGAATGTGGAAGGCGGAAGAGTACATACCCCCGTAGATTACAATCAAATTAAAGAATTGGCCGAATCCGTTCGTAATTATGGGGTCAATGCTAACTTTACCACATTACAGGTGGAAAGGCTTGCTAATTTTGCCATGACTCCCACTGACTGGCAAACGACAGTGAAAGCAGTGCTTCCCAACATGGGACAATACATGGAATGGAAGGCTCTCTGGTATGATGCAGCCCAGGCACAAGCTAGAGTTAATGCCACGGCTGAAGATGAGAATCAGAGGCAGTGGACATTTGAAATGCTGACAGGTCAGGGTCAACATGCCCTTAATCAAACCAACTACATCTGGGGCGTCTATGGTCAGGTGTCGGCCGCCGCTATTAAAGCATGGAAGGCCCTCACAAAAAGGGGAGAGTCCAGTGGACACCTTACAAAGATTGTCCAAGGACCCCAAGAGCCATTTTCAGACTTTGTGGCCAGAATGACAGAGGCCGCCAGTCGCATCTTTGGTGATTCAGAACAAGCTATGCCCCTGATTGAGCAACTTGTCTATGAACAAGCAACCCAGGAATGTCGAGCGGCTATCGCCCTCGCAAAAGCAAAGGTTTACAAGATTGGCTCAGAGTGTGCAGGGAGCTGGGGGACCCCTAACCAATGCAGGACTAGCTGCCGCCATTTTACAAACGCACAGGTATAGAGATTTATCTAATCGAAAAGCTTGTTTTAATTGTGGGAGAATGGGGCACCTTAAGAAAGATTGTCAAGCCCCTGAAAGAACAAGAGAATCGAAGCTTTGCTATCGTTGTGGTAAAGGTTATCATAGGGCTAGCGAATGCAGGTCAGTCCGGGATGTAAAAGGGAGGCTTCTGCCCCCTATTGAAGAATCCAAGGTACCCCAATCAAAAAACGGGTCACGGGGCCCATGGTCCCAGGGCCCTCAGAAATATGGGAACCAATTTCAGAAAAGCAATCAAGAGGAAGTAGAGGTTTCCGAGGAACCTCCGGAATGGACTTGCGTGCCGCCTCCGACTTCTTACTCATGCCCCAAATGAATGTTCAACCGGTCCCAGTCCATTCCCTGGACCTTTGCCCCCTGCCACCATTGGGCTTATTCTGGGCCGTGGCTCCTTAACTTTACAGGGACTCATTATATATCCTGGGATTGTTGACCCATATCATAAAGAGGAGATTCAAGTTCTCTGTTCTAGCCCTCGGGGTGTATTTTCTATAAAGCAGGGAGATAGAATTGCACAACTGGTGTTGCTGCCCTCCCTCGGGGATGGAGAAACCTACACTTTACAAAAAAGGGCTATGGGATCTTCTGGAAGTGATTCAGCCTATCTGGCTATACCCCTAAATGAGAGACCTACAATAAAATTGTTAATTAATGGAAAAGAATTTGAAGGGATAATGGATTCGGGAGCAGACAAAAGCATTATTTCACTCCATTGGTGGCCGAAGTCTTGGCCCACTGTTGTTTCATCTCATTCTCTACAAGGTCTTGGATACCAGTCCTCTCCTGCCATCAGTGCCTCAGCCTTAACCTGGCGGGATGCTGAAGGCAAACAGGGATGTTTTACCCCTATGTGTTGCCACTCCCTGTAAATTTATGGGGACGAGATGTGTTACAAGCCATGGGCATGACCCTAACTAATGAATACTCCCCCCAGGCATCAGCCATTATGGCAAAGATGGGGTATACAAATGGTAGAGGCTTGGGTAGGCAAGAACAAGGCAGAATAAAACCCATTACACAACACGGAAATCGGGGTAGAAAAGGACTGGGTTTTATTTAGGGGCCGTTGAGGCTTCACGACCCATACCATGGAAAACAGAGGAGCCGTTATGGGTCTCTCAATGGCCTCTATCCTCTGAAAAATTAGAGGCTGTCACAAGATTAGTGCAAGAACAGGAACGGCTGGGGCATCTAGAGCCTTCTACCTCCCCATGGAATACACCAATTTTTGTTATTAAGAAGAAATCTGGGAAGTGGAGATTACTCCACGACCTGCGGGCCATTAACAATCAGATGCATCTTTTTGGCCCTGTTCAAAGAGGCCTTCCTTTGCTTTCTGCACTTCCTCAAGATTGGAAGCTTATTATTATAGATATTAAGGATTGTTTCTTCTCTATTCCACTTTACCCACGGGATAGACCAAGGTTTGCCTTCACTATCCCTTCTCTTAATCATATGGAACCAGACAAGAGATTTCAGTGGAAGGTACTGCCGCAAGGCATGGCCAATAGCCCAACAATATGTCAGCTATATGTGCAGGAGGCTTTGGAGCCAATTAGGAAGCAATTTACATCTTTAATCGTTATCCATTATATGGACGATATTCTTATTTGTCACAAAGAGTTAGATGTTTTACAAAAGGCTTTTCCCATGCTGGTGGCTGAATTAAAACAGTGGGGATTAGAGATTGCCTCAGAAAAGGTTCAAATTGCAGATACAGGGCTCTTTTTGGGCTCAAAGATTACTCCCAAAAATATAGTTCCTCAGAAAATAGAAATTCGCAAAGACCACTTACAAACATTAAATGATTTTCAGAAACTTCTGGGAGATATAAATTGGTTGAGGCCCTTTTTAAAAATTCCATCTGCTGATCTAAAACCCCTCTTCGATCTCCTGAGGGTGAGCCTCATATCTCCTCACCCAGAAAATTTACCCCTGCCGCCCACCGAGCCTTACAGATGGTGGAAGAGGCCTTACAGGAAGCACAATTACAACGAATTGAGGAGTCACTACCTTTTAATCTGTGTGTTTTTAAGACAGCTCAATTGCCAACTGCAGTCCTGTGGCAACATGGACCATTACTTTGGATTCATCCAAATGCTTCCCCTGCTAAGATTATTGACTGGTACCCTGATGCTGTTGCACAGCTCGCGCTTCGCGGAATAAAAGCAGCTGTTACACATTTTGGCAGGGATCCTGATTCCTTGATTGTGCCTTATACTGCTGCACAAGTTCAGACCTTGGCAGCCACATCTAGTGATTGGGCAGTTTTAGTTACTTCCTTTTCAGGACAAATTGATAATCATTTTCCAAAGCATCCAATTTTACAGTTTGCCCTAAACCAGGCTATAGTGTTTCCACAAGTGACAGCTAAAGACCCACTCCCAGATGGGACTGTGGTGTACACTGATGGATCAAAAACTGGTATGGGAGCTTATGTGGTCAAGGATAGGGTTATATCTAAACAATATAATGAAACTTCACCTCAAGTTGTAGAATGTCTGATAGTACTGGAGGTTCTTGAGGCTTTTCCAGGACCCCTCAATATTGTATCAGATTCCTCTTATGTGGTTAATGCAGTTAATCTCCTTGAGATAGCTGGAATAATAAGATCCTCCAGCAGAGTTGCTAACATCTTTCAGAAGATACAAGCTGCCTTGTTAAATAGGAGATTTCCTGTTTTCATTACCCATGTCCGAGCACATTCTGGACTCCCAGGTCCCATGTCCTTAGGGAATGACTTAGCGGACAAGGCTACAAAGCTGGTGGCCGCTGCCTTGTCTACCCATGCACAAGCAGCAAAAGAATTCCATAAGCGCTTTCATGTGACGGCTGAGACCTTGCGCCGTCGTTTTGCTCTATCCAGGAAAGAGGCTAGGGAAATTGTTACTCAATGCCAGAATTGCTGCGAACTCTTACCTACTCCCCACATGGGAATAAACCCACGTGGCATTAGACCATTGCAGATGTGGCAGATGGATGTTACTCATATTCCCTCTTTTGGAAGGCTTCAATATGTTCATGTTTCTGTTGACACCTGTTCTGGCGTAATGTTTGCCACACCCCTAACAGGGGAAAAGGCCTCATATGTGATTCAACATTGCCTTGAGGCCTGGAGTGCTTGGGGAAAACCCAGAATTTTAAAAACAGACAATGGACCAGCATATACCTCTCAAAAATTCCGACAGTTTTGTCGGCAAATGGATGTTACCCATCTAACTGGCCTACCTTATAACCCTCAAGGACAGGGCATTGTGGAACGTGCCCATCGTACACTCAAATCATATCTGATTAAACAAAAGGGGAGTATTGAGGATGTTCTACCCTCGGTACCAAGAGTTGCTGTATCCATGGCACTTTTTACCCTTAATTTCTTGAACTGTGATGCCCAAGGCCACACTGCGGCTGATCGCCACAGTTTAGAGCCTGATAGGCCAAAAGAAATGGTAAAATGGAAAGATGTCTTGACTGATCTCTGGAAAGGCCCGGATCCTATTCTTATAAGATCCAGGGGAGCTGTGTGTGTTTTTCCACAGGAGGAAGAAAACCCCTGTGGATCCCTGAAAGACTCACTCGAAGAGCTCCTTCACAACTCCAGAATAAGAAGGATGGAGGCCAAGTGGGTGATGAAGACTCTCCTACTCGGGATGATGGTTCCTAGTATGATGGGAGAGTTACGGTGGGCCATCATGTCTACCTTCCCCTACCGATGCCAGTGATGCAGAATGCCCAGGTGTTCCCTAGATTTTTCACAAATAATAGAGAGTTGGGGCTTGCCTTTTTGCCTTTAGATCCTCAGATACAGAGTTTTCAGGATGAGAGAACCTTGTCATTAGTAGGAAGCTTGTGCTTTACTGTGATTTCTTCATTAAAGGATAATTTTATTCATATGGATCCAGAAAGATCTAATGCTAATCCTTTTGAATTAATGGAAGCTGTACTGATCTTTCTCCTATGATAGTGAGAAGGGACAGATTACTTTTGATTGGAAAGGGGCATTAGGCAACAGTCTGAGTGAGGGACAGAGCTCTGGATCATCTGATTGGTCCTCCTCCAATGTTAAGTATACCCCTTTAAGAGAACTAATTATTCAGCTGCCCTTTATTTGGGTTGTGAGTAATGATACCTTAGGTAAGAATCAGAAAGAAATAAATTGTTCTGCTTAGAATTGTTTTTATGCATTATGCTGGGATGCTATTAAGCACCCTTTTGCTTTGGTAATGCGCATGCCTCGATTTATTCCAGCTCCTGTTGAGGCGCCAAGTAATTTGAGTTTGTTTAGGGAAAAGCGAGATTTTTGGGATCTCTGCTATTATTGTGGGCCTGATAGCCACCGCCGCGGTTACTGCTTCGGTTACCGCCTCGGCCCTTGCACTTTCTGCCACTGTGCAGACAACTCAAACCATTAATGAACTATAGGCCACTGTGACCATGGTCCTAGATAAACAGGCCACTGCCAATTCTCAGATACAAGGAGGCCTGATGTTGGTAAACCAACAGATTAATTTGGTTCAGGAACAATTGGATATATTGTGGCAGATGGCCAAATTGGGATGTGAACAAAGTTGCCTGGCCTTTGTGTCACTTAGTACAATATGAGAATTTTACAAGAGCAGCTAACCTGTCAAAAGCTCTGTCTCAACATTTATTACAGAATTGGACTTTTGAGTTTGAGCAGACACTCCGTGAGTTGAGAATGGCGATCCTGCAAGTGAATTCGACGCATCTGGATCTTTTCTCTGATGGAAGACCTCTCCCCTGGATTTCATCTGCATTTTCTTATTTTAAGGAATGGGTGGGGGTAGGATCATTTAGCCTAGTTCTCTGCTGTGGAATAGTGTTGATGCTTTGGATGGTGTGTACGCTCAGAGCCCAAACAAAAGGAGAAAGTGGTGGTGGCACAAGCACTTGCTGCCTTAGAACACGGAGCATCCCCTGACATTTGGTTAACCATGTTAAAGCAATAGGTCGCTGGCCTCCCAGCTCTTGCACCCCACGCAGGCTAGTCTCATTGCACGGGATAGAGTGGGTAGGCTTCAGCAGCCCAAGGAGTTGCAAGGCTAAGCACTGCACAGGAGAGGTCTGCGGTATAACGACTTTCTCCTGGGAGATAAGTCATCTTGCATGAAGGTTCTATGTCATGATCTCCTTCCCCCAGAAAAAGACATCGGACTGGTCAGGACTTCCTCTGGGGATAAGACCCTGGAGAGGAGCTTTGTACATGTTCCGAATTTGCACATGGGGATTTGACCTCTATCTCCACTCCAAAGTTGTGGGTGTCCTATTGCTTCAAAAATAAATGAATAGGGGGAGATGTGAGGAGCCGCCTCGCTATCGCTATTGCCGTTAGAAGATGGCGCTGACATCCACTGTCAGTTGGAGTTAACTGTCGCTGTCAG
>NW_024433705.1:0-808 GCF_017639785.1 Mesocricetus auratus | reverse complement strand
AATAAGTTGCACGTGTAGATTTTAAGACAGTGATGTATTGTTAGTTTTCAAGAAAATACCCATGTAGACTCTCAAGACAGTGGTGTATCTTTAGTATTCATGAAGTTACACTAGATATTCACAATGTGTTGTACCAATAGTATTCAATACGTTACACATGTAGATTCTCACATAGTATTGTATCTTTAATTTTCAATAAGTTACACGTGTAGATTTTCAAACAGTGTTGTTCCTTTATTTTCAAGAAGTTATGAATGTAGATTCAAACACAGTGTTGCACCGTTTCTTTTCAGTAAGATACACTTGTAGATTCTCAGACAGTGTTGTATAGTTAATTTTCAATAATTTACACGTATAGATTCTCACCCAGTGTTGTATCATTAATTTTCATTAAGTTACTCGTGTAGATTCTCAGACAGTGTTGTATCGTTTGTTTGCCTTAGGTTACTAATGTAGTTTCTCACAGAGTTATTTCGTTTGTCTTCAAGAAATTATGCATTAAGTTTAGAACCCAGAGTTGTATTGTTAGATTTCAAGAAGTTACATAGATAGATTCTCACATTGTGTTGTAACGTTAGTTTTCAAGAACTTACATATATAGATTATCACCCACTGTTGTATTGTTAGTTTTCAAGAAGTTATGAATTCAGTTTAGAACTCAGTGTTGTATCGTTAGTTTTCAGGAATTTACGACTATAGATTCAAAACACAGTGTTGTATCATTAGTTTTCAATCAGATACATGTGTAGATTCTCAGACAGTGTTGTACTGTTAGGTTTCAAGTAGTTACACACGTAGTTTCTCACCC
>NW_024433704.1:0-855 GCF_017639785.1 Mesocricetus auratus | reverse complement strand
TCTGTCTCCTCTTCTTCGTCTATGTAGTACTTTTCGATTCTTGCTGCTGTTGGATCCCTAGATTCTGCTGGGGTCATGTTGGTATTTCCATTACTGAGTGAGCTCTTGTTCTTTCTTCTTTCCATCTCTTCTTCCAGTGGGTGCTGGTGGGGTCTTTCCATCTCCACTGGTCTCCTTCCTTCCTGCAGCTGAAGCTGGGGATGCTGACACAGAGTTTGGGGCCTGGAAGTCCTGATGTCTTTCCTGAAGCTGGACTCGCTGGGGTTGGGGTCTTGGAATTGCTGACCTCTTTGCTGTGTGGGCGGGTCTCCTGAAGCTGTACTCACTGGGGTTGGTGTCTTGGAAGGGCTGATGTCTTTCCTGTGTGGGCGGGTCTTCTGGATGCCAGGAGCGGCCCCAGAAGATTAACAGGTTGGGTGTTGTGCGGGCAGTCCCCGCCGGAGACCCAATCTCACCTGAAGCTGGACTCACTGGGTTTGGGATCTTGGAAGGGCTGATGTCTTTCCTGGGTGGGCGCGTCTTCTCCATATTTGAAAATCTTAAGGAACTGAACAAGTTCCTGGATAGGTATCACTTGCAAAAATTAAATCAAGGACAGATAAGCAATCTAAATAGACCTATAACCTCTAAGGGAACAGAAGCAGTCATCAAGATTCTCCCAACTAAAAAAAGCCCAGGGCCAGATGGCCTCATTGCAGAATTCTACCAGATATTCAAAGAACAATTTATACCAATTCTTCTCAAAGTATTCCCCGCAGTAGCATCAGAAGGGTCTTTGCCAATCTCTTTCTACGAGGTTTCAATAACCTTTGTACCAAAGCCATACACAGACAAAACTTCAGGCCAATATCCCTC
>NW_024433703.1:0-676 GCF_017639785.1 Mesocricetus auratus | reverse complement strand
ATATACAGTAAACCAACAGCTAAGATCAAAATAAATGGAGAGAAACTCAAAGCAATTCCTCTAAAACCAGGAACAAGACAAGGCTGTCAACTCTCTTCATATCTCTTCAATATTGTACTTGAAGTTCTAGCTACAGCAATAAGACAACAAAAGGAGATAAAGGGGATACAAATAGGAAAAGTAGTCTCCCTTCATTCTGTGTTTTCTTTATAGTTTCTATTTCAGATTTCAATCCTTCATCTGTTTGAGTTGTTTCCTTAATTTTTTGGTTGTTTTTTCTTGGTGCTCTTTAGATACTTTGGGAGGTTTGTTTATTTCTTGAAATTTCCCCCCATTTCATGGGTTTTTTGTTTGTTTTTTCTTCTATTTCTTTAAGGGATTTCCTCGTTTCTTCTTTGAGGTTCTCCACCATCTTCATGAAATAATTTTTAAGGTCTGTCTCCTCTTCTTCGTCTATGTAGTGCTTGTAGGGTCTTGCTGGTGTTGGATCCATGGATTCTGGTGGGGTTATGTTGGTGTTTCTATTGCTGAGTGATCTCTTATTCTGTCTTCTTCCCATTTCTTCTTTCAGTGGGTGCTGGTGGGGTCTTTCCGTCTCCACTGGTCTCCTTCCTTCCTGCAGCTGAAGCTGGGGATGCTGACACGGAGTTTGGGTCTTTGTAGGGCTGATGCCTTT
>NW_024433702.1:0-5042 GCF_017639785.1 Mesocricetus auratus | reverse complement strand
TGGATGGGAGACACGAAATTAGGACTGGATGACAGTGTAGAGGGTCGGGAACTGGAAGCTGAATCAGGGATACCTGTCACAACAGAGTCCCAAGACAACTTCCAGAGAGTTGACTCAGAGTACACAACAGCAATCGAGGCCCCGAGTGTGAATCGGCCAACTCAGTCTCTAAGCTAGAATAGATGTCAGGATGAGTGTGTGTTACCCCAGGGGAACTAGTGCCACTCAGAAGAACGAGAAGAGGTGCATCCAAGGCCGTTAGCGTGTCCTAACCACTGGCTGCCTGGATAACTATTGCTCCCCTCCATGTTCCTGGCTTTTCACACTTCCTCTTATAAAAAGCTTCCTAGGCACAGTATCACAATCCTAAGCCGTTGGTACTTGACCAGAAAAGAGATGAGCCAGGAAGGGAAGCATGCACTGGATCAGTAGCAAACAGATGTGTCCATGATGGTCAACGTTCAAAGCTCTTACATTTTATATGCATGTTCATGTCTGTAAGCTGCACCTGTCCATACTACTGCATGAATACATGATCACAGACGACACAATTAATTTTGTGTCTGTATATACTTTCTCTTCCATGAACCCAGGTACCTTTGAGCACATTATCCAAGGTTATCTGCTATGGCTTCTGTAAGACAATTGTCTGGCAGAATGCTACCATGAGGAATCAACCTCAACGTCAGGGCAGGAGACAGACCATGCTTAGGTTAGATGTAGGAAGGCCTGTCTGAGAAAGGAATACTTTTTTCTTATTTATATTCTCCTTTGGCCTAGTAGCCAGTCTCTTTTCAAGGCATCATCTTTACTCATAATAAACATATCCATTAAGATGAAATTATATTTAAGGAATTGAAGAGCTACCCTTTTATTTTCTGAAGCTGATATCATGCATTTCTGTTTACATTTGCTCCACTTAGTGTAGTGAGGCATGGACTAGTGACACATCTCATGGTCTCCAATCCTCAGTGGCATTTGACCAGCTTTATGATAGTTGCACACATAAGCAGGGTTCTGCAATGTCTCCAGGGCGTGCTCCCTAAGACCAGCTCACTTGAGTGTTTCCAGGACACAGCTCACATGCTTCAGGATTTGGCACAGAAGCGTCACTCCTTTGTTCTTCAAGGGATTTTCAACCAAGGATAGATGTTTTACCTTGCATTTCTTCAGGCAAGTTGCAATTACACCTCAAGCCTCACTAGAGACGTCACACTTACTCAAGCTACATGTGAGATACATGTCACAGGTTAACAATAACATCTTTAGCTAATCTATGTAAGACTACCTACTGTTCAAACAAATGCCCCGGATTCTAATACTGCACATACCAGTCCACATCTACATCATAGCCTTATGTAAATCATAATCTTATTTATGTGACTGTCATGGTGAATGCCAGAGTTTTCCTGATTGGGAAAATGTCCAAGCCACTGGTTTTTAGATATGGATGACTTTTTACCCTCAATGATCCATTTAGCAATGTTTGGAGATGTTACTGTTGGTCATGAAAACCAATAGAGGGTTAAGGTATTGAGGAAATGTAGTAGGTAGAAGCCATGGCCTTTAATGCACACATAGACCCCATCAGTAAAATCTGGACTGTAATCCTGTATGCCTGATTAACAATATCACACACACACCATAAACACAAACAGGCATTTTTACAAAGAGAAAAATAACTATCATAATGAAACTCACATTCTACAACATGTACCATGTAAAGGAAAACATTCAAAATTCATCCTAAAAAGAGATTTTTCAAATAATTTTAGAGAAGACACTGATTGTAAACGATGCCCTGACTGGCATCAGCTCCTCCAGTCTGCATGTTGGGCATAGCGGTTCAGAGATTTCAGGTGAGGTAGATGAAGAAGTGTGGGAAATAAGGCACCGTCTCCAACGTTTGTCATGAAGGAAGAGCTGTGGAACAAGGCCAAATGGCACATTATACCAGGCTGTGTGGGTCCATGGCAGAGCAACTTCTGTAATGCTCTTCCACACTTTGCCTCACACACCGTGGTTGTTCAGGCATTTTGCTTACCCCACAATTTCTGACTTTTTATCTCCAAGTGCTTGACAAACACAGGCTCAAGCTTAAACCATCTCTCCCTTTCTTCTATTTCCCCCACTCTGTGTAACATGCAGAACATCCTAAGAAGACTGACGTGTACTCTCACATTAAACATTGCATATCATGACTAACGAGGTTTCCAACTCAACATTATCTAGGTAGGGACCGTGAATTGGGGAGTTGCCTCTTTCAGAGTTTTATTTCTGTGAGGCATTTTCTTGATAGGTAATTGGCATAGAAAAGCCAGTGTGAGTAGCATTATTTTGGGACAGGTAGGTCTGATGTGAAAAAGAAAGATTGTCACAGGGCAGGGGGAGACAAGCCAGGGAGCAGCTTTCCCATGATGTCTATCACAGAAGGAGAAACCAATCCACCAAACCGGAGTATCACCTCATGTGTAACACATATTCTTATATTTGTATTAATGTTCTCCACTGTGTATCCCAGGGAAAGGGCCCATATCTCCTTAAGGACTATTGTTTTGTTGTTGTTTGAGACAGGGTTTCCTGGGCAACCCTGGGTGTCCTGAAACTCACTCTGTAGGCCAAGCTGGACTCTGACTGAGAGATCTGTCTGTCTCTGCCTCCCAAGTGCTGGGATTAAAGTCATGTGCCACCACGTGCCAACTTAGTAAATATTAACGCCTTTTAAGGCATCACTATTTATAATGATCTTAAAGTTCCAGAAAAGTTGGTGTGAATTCTTTATGCTTTTTGTATTTACTCATTTTCAAGGTTGGGTTAATGTAACCAAACTTATGGCCTGTCATGTTTTCTCATGATGAGAAACAGATGTCAACATGATGACTAAGGAGTCATCATTGGACCTGGACTTTTTTTGGTTGGGAGACTTTTGATGACTGCTTCTATTTCCATAGTGGTTATAGGTCTACTTAAATTGCTTATCTGGTCTTGATTTAGTTTTGGCAAGTGATAGCTATCCAGGAATTTGTGCATTTCCTTTAAATTTTCCAATTTTGTGGAGTACAGGTTTTCAAAGTATGACCTGATGATTCTCTTCATTTCCTCAGAGTCTGTTGTTATGTCCCCCTTTTCATTTCTGATTTTGTTAATGTGCATGTTCACTTTCTTCTGTTTCGTAAGTTTGGACAAAGGTTTGTCTATCTTGTTGATTTTCTCAAAGAACCAACTCTTCGTTGCATTGATTCTTTGTATTGTTTTCCTGGTTTCTACTTTATTGATTTCAGCCCTCAATTTGAATATTTCCTGGTGTCTGCTCCTCCTGGGGGAGTTTGCTTCTTTTTGTTCTAGAACATTCAGCTGTGCTATTAATTCTCTAGTATGACTGTTCTCCAGTTTTTTCATGTGGGCACTTAGTGCTATAAACTTTCCTCTCAGCACTGCTTTCAAAGTGTCCCATAAGTTTGTGTATGTTGTGTCTTCATTCTCATTGAAATTGAGGAAGTCTTTAATTTCTTTTTTTATGTGTTCCTTTACCCAGGGATGGTGCAATTGTGCATTGTTCAATCTCCATGAGTTTGTAGGGTTTCTGCGATTTCTGTTGTTGTTGAATTCTAATTTTAAAGCATGGTGGTCTGACAAGATGCATGGAGTTATTCCAATTTTTTTGTAGCTGCTGAGGTTTGATATGTTGCCAAGTATATGGTCGATTTTTGAGAAGGCTCCATGTGGTGCTGAGAAGAAGGTATATTCTTTTTTATGTGGATGAAATGTTCTATAGATGTCTGTTAATCCCAGTTGGGTCATTACTTCTATTAGACCCTTTGCTTCTTTGTTGAGTTTCTGTCTGGTATTCCTGTCTAATGGTGAGACTGGTGTGTTGAAATCTCCCACTATAACTGTGTGGGGCTTTAGATGAGATTTAAGTTCTAATAATGTTTCTTCTCCGAATGTGGATGCCATTGTAATTGGGGCATAGATGTTCAGGATAGAAACTTCTTCTTGGTGGGTTTCACCTGTGATGAGTATGTAATGACCTCCTTCATCTCTTTTGATTGATTTTCTTTTAAAGTCTAGTTTGTTGGATATTAGGATTGCAACCCCTGCTTGTTTCTTGGGTCCATTTGCTTGAAAAATTTTTTCCCAACCTTTAACTCGCAGGTAATGGTCTGTCTTTGAGGGTGAGGTGTGTTTCTTGTATGCAGCAGAAGGAAGGGTTCTGTCTTCGAATCCATTTTGCTAGCCTGTGTCTTTTTATGGGTGAGTTAAGGCCATTAATATTAAGGGATATTAATGACCATTGATTGCTCATCATTCTTCGATTTGCAGTGGTTGTTGTTGTTGGAATTATGTGTGGAATTTCACCCCTTTGTTCTTTTGGCTGTTGGTAGAGAGGGATTCTCTAATGCCTATGTTTTCCTGGTTGTAGTTAGCTTCCTTGGGTTGGAGTTTTCCTTCCAAAATTTTCTGCAGGGCTGGGTTAGTGGATATGTATTGCTTGAATCTAGGTTTGCCATGGAATATCGTGTTTTCTCCATCTATAGTGATTGAGAGCTTTGCCGGGTGTAGTAGTCTGGGCTGGTATCCATGGTCTCTTAGTGTAGGTACAATATCTATCCAGGACCTTCTGGCTTTCAGAGTTTCCATGGAGAAGTCAGGTGTAATTCTGATAGGTCTACCTTTATATGTTACTTGACCTTTTTCCTTAGCTGCTCTTAATATTCTTTCTTCATTCTGTATGATTAGGGTCTTGATTATTATGTGGCGAGTGGATTTTTTTTTGTGGTCCACTCTATTTGGTGTTCTGTAGCCTTCATGTACCTTCATTGGAATGTCTTTCTTAAGGATGGGAAAGTATACTTCTATGATTTTGTTGAATATGTCTTCTGCCCCTTTGATGTGGATTTCTTCTCCTTCATCTATATCTATTATTCTTAGGTTTGGTCTTTTCATGGTGTCCCATATTTCCGGGATGTTTTATGTTAAGGATTTGGTGGATTTAAGGTTTTTTTGGTTGATAAATCCAATTTGTTCGTGGTCCTAGAATG
>NW_024433701.1:0-1720 GCF_017639785.1 Mesocricetus auratus | reverse complement strand
CCTCATGAAGAAGTGATGAGGATACAGTATAAATACACCCCCAGGGAAGGGAAGAAAGAGAGAAAGAGAAAGAAAGAAATCAAACACTTCTTAGAATTCAATGAAAATGAAGCCACAGCATACCAACTCTATGGGAGAATCTGAAAGCAGTTCTAAGAGTAACGTTCATATCTCTAAGTGCCCACATGAAGAAACTGGAGAATACCCACACAACAGAATTAACAGAACACCTGAAAGATCTAGAACAAGAAGAAACAAACTCACCCTGGGGGAGTACATGCCAGGATAAATTCAAATTGAAAGCTGAAATCAATAAAGTAGAAACAAATAATACAATACAAATAATCAATTAAAAAGAGATGGTTCTTTGAGAAAATCAGCAAGAAAGACAAACCTTTATGCAATCTAACCAAAAGGCAGAGAGAGAATATTCTAATTAATAAAATCAGAAATGAAAAGGTGAACATAACAACAGACGTGAGAAAATTGAGAGATTCATCAGATCATACTTTGAAAATCTGTACTCCACAAAATTTGAAACTTTAAAGGAAATGGACAATTTTCTGGATAGATATCACTTACCAAAATTAAATAAAGATCAGATAAAATTTTAATAAACCTGTAATACCTAAAGAAATAGAAGCAGCCATCCAAAAAGTCTTCCAACCAATGTAAGTTCAGGTTCACATGGTTTCAGTGCAGAATTCTACCAGAAATTCAAAGAAGAGCTAATACCAATACTCCTCAAATTGTACCACACAATAGAAGCAGAAGGATCATTGCCAAACTCTTTTTAAAAGGCTACAATTACCTTAGTAAACAAACCACTCAAAGACATAGTTAAGATAGGGAACTATACACCAATCTCTCTCATGAACATTGATGAAAAAATAATCAACAATATACAGGGAAATCGAGTCTAAGAACACATCAGAAAAATCATACACCATAATATCTAAGGAGAGATTTTAGATACCTGTGCCTCTAGGCAAACCCAAAGTGGCCATGGTCAGAGCTAAGAATTTCGTAACAGCAATCTTCAAACACAAAATGGGGCCACCTGATATGACTTGATACACCTGAACTGCCTTGATTCCTCGATTCCATCTGATCTGTTCCATCCATCTGATCCAACTTGATACATCTGGTATGACAAATACCATCCTGAAAACAAATTGGGACTACATCACTCTAGACAACTCCAGATCAATGAACTGGTATAGCCCACCTTCTACTCTGTGGCCAGAGTCTCAGATAGGAGCGTCAATCATGGTTAGAACTTCAGTCAAGAACTTCAATCAAGGGAAAGCAGGGGACCACCTTGTCCGCCATGACGAGGTATAACAAGCCCTGCATCTGAGCCTGCTTTCTAATGCCTAGGGATTACCTGGGAACTGCACAGAACTTCCAATCCTGGCCGGAGACAAGAACCCCAGATTTCAGGTCTTCTCTCCCACCAATGAGACCAAAAAAACAGCAGATCCAGAACAGGACCCAGGGGACCAGGTGGGAGGCTAAACACCCCAGATTCCTGGTCTTCGTCTCCATTCACGGGACAAGAACGAGGACCAGGAATAGAAGAACACCACAATACTGAACTTCTTCAGTAATGTGGCAGGCTACAAGATCAAAAAAAAACATCTGTAGCCCTATTATATACGGATGATAAGAAGGCTGAGGAAGAAACCAGAGAAACATCACCCTTTACAATAGCCACAAA
>NW_024433700.1:0-6647 GCF_017639785.1 Mesocricetus auratus | reverse complement strand
ACAGTGGCAGAAAGTGCAAGGGCCGAGGCGGTAACCGAAGCAGTAACCGCGGCGGTGGCTATCAGGCCCACAATAATAGCAGAGATCCCAAAAATCTCGCTTTTCCCTAAACAAACTCAAATTACTTGGCGCCTCAACAGGAGCTGGAATAAATCGAGGCATGCGCATTACCAAAGCAAAAGGGTGCTTAATAGCATCCCAGCATAATGCATAAAAACAATTCTAAGCAGAACAATTTATTTCTTTCTGATTCTTACCTAAGGTATCATTACTCACAACCCAAATAAAGGGCAGCTGAATAATTAGTTCTCTTAAAAGGGGTATACTTAACATTGGAGGAGGACCAATCAGATGATCCAGAGCTCTGTCCCTCACTCAGACTGTTGCCTAATGCCCCTTTCCAATCAAAAGTAATCTGTCCCTTCTCACTATCATAGGAGAAAGATCAGTACAGCTTCCATTAATTCAAAAGGATTAGCATTAGATCTTTCTGGATCCATATGAATAAAATTATCCTTTAATGAAGAAATCACAGTAAAGCACAAGCTTCCTACTAATGACAAGGTTCTCTCATCCTGAAAACTCTGTATCTGAGGATCTAAAGGCAAAAAGGCAAGCCCCAACTCTCTATTATTTGTGAAAAATCTAGGGAACACCTGGGCATTCTGCATCACTGGCATCGGTAGGGGGAAGGTAGACATGATGGCCCACCGTAACTCTCCCATCATACTAGGAACCATCATCCCGAGTAGGAGAGTCTTCATCACCCACTTGGCCTCCATCCTTCTTATTCTGGAGTTGTGAAGGAGCTCTTCGAGTGAGTCTTTCAGGGATCCACAGGGGGTTTTCTTCCTCCTGTGGAAAAACACACACAGCTCCCCTGGATCTTATAAGAATAGGATCCGGGCCTTTCCAGAGATCAGTCAAGACATCTTTCCATTTTACCATTTCTTTTGGCCTATCAGGCTCTAAACTGTGGCGATCAGCCGCAGTGTGGCCTTGGGCATCACAGTTCAAGAAATTAAGGGTAAAAAGTGCCATGGATACAGCAACTCTTGGTACCGAGGGTAGAACATCCTCAATACTCCCCTTTTGTTTAATCAGATATGATTTGAGTGTACGATGGGCACGTTCCACAATGCCCTGTCCTTGAGGGTTATAAGGTAGGCCAGTTAGATGGGTAACATCCATTTGCCGACAAAACTGTCGGAATTTTTGAGAGGTATATGCTGGTCCATTGTCTGTTTTTAAAATTCTGGGTTTTCCCCAAGCACTCCAGGCCTCAAGGCAATGTTGAATCACATATGAGGCCTTTTCCCCTGTTAGGGGTGTGGCAAACATTACGCCAGAACAGGTGTCAACAGAAACATGAACATATTGAAGCCTTCCAAAAGAGGGAATATGAGTAACATCCATCTGCCACATCTGCAATGGTCTAATGCCACGTGGGTTTATTCCCATGTGGGGAGTAGGTAAGAATTCGCAGCAATTCTGGCATTGAGTAACAATTTCCCTAGCCTCTTTCCTGGATAGAGCAAAACGACGGCGCAAGGTCTCAGCCGTCACATGAAAGCGCTTATGGAATTCTTTTGCTGCTTGTGCATGGGTAGACAAGGCAGCGGCCACCAGCTTTGTAGCCTTGTCCGCTAAGTCATTCCCTAAGGACATGGGACCTGGGAGTCCAGAATGTGCTCGGACATGGGTAATGAAAACAGGAAATCTCCTATTTAACAAGGCAGCTTGTATCTTCTGAAAGATGTTAGCAACTCTGCTGGAGGATCTTATTATTCCAGCTATCTCAAGGAGATTAACTGCATTAACCACATAAGAGGAATCTGATACAATATTGAGGGGTCCTGGAAAAGCCTCAAGAACCTCCAGTACTATCAGACATTCTACAACTTGAGGTGAAGTTTCATTATATTGTTTAGATATAACCCTATCCTTGACCACATAAGCTCCCATACCAGTTTTTGATCCATCAGTGTACACCACAGTCCCATCTGGGAGTGGGTCTTTAGCTGTCACTTGTGGAAACACTATAGCCTGGTTTAGGGCAAACTGTAAAATTGGATGCTTTGGAAAATGATTATCAATTTGTCCTGAAAAGGAAGTAACTAAAACTGCCCAATCACTAGATGTGGCTGCCAAGGTCTGAACTTGTGCAGCAGTATAAGGCACAATCAAGGAATCAGGATCCCTGCCAAAATGTGTAACAGCTGCTTTTATTCCGCGAAGCGCGAGCTGTGCAACAGCATCAGGGTACCAGTCAATAATCTTAGCAGGGGAAGCATTTGGATGAATCCAAAGTAATGGTCCATGTTGCCACAGGACTGCAGTTGGCAATTGAGCTGTCTTAAAAACACACAGATTAAAAGGTAGTGACTCCTCAATTCGTTGTAATTGTGCTTCCTGTAAGGCCTCTTCCACCATCTGTAAGGCTCGGTGGGCGGCAGGGGTAAATTTTCTGGGTGAGGAGATATGAGGCTCACCCTCCAGGAGATCGAAGAGGGGTTTTAGATCAGCAGATGGAATTTTTAAAAAGGGCCTCAACCAATTTATATCTCCCAGAAGTTTCTGAAAATCATTTAATGTTTGTAAGTGGTCTTTGCGAATTTCTATTTTCTGAGGAACTATATTTTTGGGAGTAATCTTTGAGCCCAAAAAGAGGCCTGTATCTGCAATTTGAACCTTTTCTGAGGCAATCTCTAATCCCCACTGTTTTAATTCAGCCACCAGCATGGGAAAAGCCTTTGTAAAACATCTAACTCTTTGTGACAAATAAGAATATCGTCCATATAATGGATAACGATTAAAGATGTAAATTGCTTCCTAATTGGCTCCAAAGCCTCCTGCACATATAGCTGACATATTGTTGGGCTATTGGCCATGCCTTGCGGCAGTACCTTCCACTGAAATCTCTTGTCTGGTTCCATATGATTAAGAGAAGGGATAGTGAAGGCAAACCTTGGTCTATCCCGTGGGTAAAGTGGAATAGAGAAGAAACAATCCTTAATATCTATAATAATAAGCTTCCAATCTTGAGGAAGTGCAGAAAGCAAAGGAAGGCCTCTTTGAACAGGGCCAAAAAGATGCATCTGATTGTTAATGGCCCGCAGGTCGTGGAGTAATCTCCACTTCCCAGATTTCTTCTTAATAACAAAAATTGGTGTATTCCATGGGGAGGTAGAAGGCTCTAGATGCCCCAGCCGTTCCTGTTCTTGCACTAATCTTGTGACAGCCTCTAATTTTTCAGAGGATAGAGGCCATTGAGAGACCCATAACGGCTCCTCTGTTTTCCATGGTATGGGTCGTGAAGCCTCAACGGCCCCTAAATAAAACCCAGTCCTTTTCTACCCCGATTTCCGTGTTGTGTAATGGGTTTTATTCTGCCTTGTTCTTGCCTACCCAAGCCTCTACCATTTGTATACCCCATCTTTGCCATAATGGCTGATGCCTGGGGGGAGTATTCATTAGTTAGGGTCATGCCCATGGCTTGTAACACATCTCGTCCCCATAAATTTACAGGGAGTGGCAACACATAGGGGGTAAAACATCCCTGTTTGCCTTCAGCATCCCGCCAGGTTAAGGCTGAGGCACTGATGGCAGGAGAGGACTGGTATCCAAGACCTTGTAGAGAATGAGATGAAACAACAGTGGGCCAAGACTTCGGCCACCAATGGAGTGAAATAATGCTTTTGTCTGCTCCCGAATCCATTATCCCTTCAAATTCTTTTCCATTAATTAACAATTTTATTGTAGGTCTCTCATTTAGGGGTATAGCCAGATAGGCTGAATCACTTCCAGAAGATCCCATAGCCCTTTTTTGTAAAGTGTAGGTTTCTCCATCCCCGAGGGAGGGCAGCAACACCAGTTGTGCAATTCTATCTCCCTGCTTTATAGAAAATACACCCCGAGGGCTAGAACAGAGAACTTGAATCTCCTCTTTATGATATGGGTCAACAATCCCAGGATATATAATGAGTCCCTGTAAAGTTAAGGAGCCACGGCCCAGAATAAGCCCAATGGTGGCAGGGGGCAAAGGTCCAGGGGAATGGACTGGGACCGGTTGAACATTCATTTGGGGCATGAGTAAGAAGTCGGAGGCGGCACGCAAGTCCATTCCGGAGGTTCCTCGGAAACCTCTACTTCCTCTTGATTGCTTTTCTGAAATTGGTTCCCATATTTCTGAGGGCCCTGGGACCATGGGCCCCGTGACCCGTTTTTTGATTGGGGTACCTTGGATTCTTCAATAGGGGGCAGAAGCCTCCCTTTTACATCCCGGACTGACCTGCATTCGCTAGCCCTATGATAACCTTTACCACAACGATAGCAAAGCTTCGATTCTCTTGTTCTTTCAGGGGCTTGACAATCTTTCTTAAGGTGCCCCATTCTCCCACAATTAAAACAAGCTTTTCGATTAGATAAATCTCTATACCTGTGCGTTTGTAAAATGGCGGCAGCTAGTCCTGCATTGGTTAGGGGTCCCCCCAGCTCCCTGCACACTCTGAGCCAATCTTGTAAACCTTTGCTTTTGCGAGGGCGATAGCCGCCGACATTCCTGGGTTGCTTGTTCATAGACAAGTTGCTCAATCAGGGGCATAGCTTGTTCTGAATCACCAAAGATGCGACTGGCGGCCTCTGTCATTCTGGCCACAAAGTCTGAAAATGGCTCTTGGGGTCCTTGGACAATCTTTGTAAGGTGTCCACTGGACTCTCCCCTTTTGTGAGGGCCTTCCATGCTTTAATAGCGGCGGCCGACACCTGACCATAGACGCCCCAGATGTAGTTGGTTTGATTAAGGGCATGTTGACCCTGACCTGTCAGCATTTCAAATGTCCACTGCCTCTGATTCTCATCTTCAGCCGTGGCATTAACTCTAGCTTGTGCCTGGGCTGCATCATACCAGAGAGCCTTCCATTCCATGTATTGTCCCATGTTGGGAAGCACTGCTTTCACTGTCGTTTGCCAGTCAGTGGGAGTCATGGCAAAATTAGCAAGCCTTTCCACCTGTAATGTGGTAAAGTTAGCATTGACCCCATAATTACGAACGGATTCGGCCAATTCTTTAATTTGATTGTAATCTACGGGGGTATGTACTCTTCCGCCTTCCACATTCTCGAATACTGGAAAAGCCATTTGTATTTTTCTCCGTTCCTCTAAAGGTAAAAAGGAGTCAGTACCAGTATTCAGCCGAAGCTCATATGGCGGAGGCGCTGAGGGGCGTGAGCCCGCCGGATTTATAGGCGGTGGCCTCACATTCATTTTTGTTTTCAGTGGCCGGTGTCTATCAGGGTGATATCTTTTTTCCTCATACCGTGCCACCTCCTCCTCTAGACCACCTTCTTCGCTAGAATCCAGAGTGTCAGAATCAGAATTATCTAGCTCCAAGGCTTCTAGCTCTACTGCAGGGTATAGACTAGATTCTGGCTTTTTCTTTTTCTTAGATTTGTTAAGGGGTGAATGATAACTCCCTTCTTTCTCTCCCCTTTCTTAACTTCCTGGGAGGGCCTTTTTTCTTAGACATGTCTTTTCTTTTGCGAGCTCCCATTCTCTCACTCCGTTCAGTTTCTGACATGCTATCCTGAACTTCCTCTAAGGTTCCCTGACTTTCTATTATAGCAGGGTGACAGGCCTCATCCTCCAAGCAGTTTTTAACTAGCTTCCAAATGGCTTTGGTACCTAAGCAGAGATCTCCTTCTGCATGCTTCCTGTCTAGTTCTTACCTAGCTTGTTCCATGAGGCCACAGTGAGGGACCCGGAACAAGCATACCATGGTGCCACTCTATCTACCTCCTTCACAAAATTTTGAAGTGTTCGTGGTGCAATTTTAAGATCTCTTTGTTTTAGCACAGTCTGTAAGGCTGTAACCACTGACTGTGACGACCCCATCGCGCTGACAGCTTATCTAAAAACGCGCTCAACTCCGTTACCAGACTGACAGCACCAGACTGACAGCACCAGACTGACAGCACCAGACTGACAGCGCCAGATGGACAGCGCCAGATGGACAGCGCCAGACGGACAGCGCCAGACGGACAGCGCCAGACGGACAGCGCCGTTCTGTCAGCACCAGCCACGATGAAGGAGAAGGACAAACAGGACTAGCACCAAAGCCTCCACTGACCCGTCCCACGGTGATGACAAACTAAGGCCAAAGTCGAGAAAAGGGTTGTTCAGGATAAAGCATACCTCTCTGAACCTACGTCCCTGCAGTTCTGAATCCGCCCCGTCTTCCGAGGGGTCCCTCGCGGCGCCGGCGATGTTGAAGAGTTCCCGGGTTTCGGCACCAGATGTCCCGCGCTACCGTCTCGCCAGCAAGAACGACGCAGAACACTCGGATCCTTCTGCAGTAAAGCTTTAATGCATCTTGAGAGATAGATGATCAGCTTCTTAGAGGGAGACCCCAAGCTAAGAAACCCAGCCCCTTATATAAGCCTAGGAGCTCCGAGTGAGATGTGTAGAGCCGGGATTGGTGGTTTGCACATCACCCCAGATGACGTCACGGGAGAGGCACAGTTTAAACGGTTAACTCCAACTGACAGCGACAGTTAACTCCAACTGACAGCGACAGTTAACTCCAACTGACAGTGGATGTCAGCGCCATCTTCTAACGGCAATAGCGATAGCGAGGGCGGCTCCTCACA
>NW_024433699.1:0-4037 GCF_017639785.1 Mesocricetus auratus | reverse complement strand
AGTGGACATTTGAAATGCTGACAGGTCAGGGTCAACATGCCCTTAATCAAACCAACTACATCTGGGGCGTCTATGGTCAGGTGTCGGCCGCCGCTATTAAAGCATGGAAGGCCCTCACAAAAAGGGGAGAGTCCAGTGGACACCTTACAAAGATTGTCCAAGGACCCCAAGAGCCATTTTCAGACTTTGTGGCCAGAATGACAGAGGCCGCCAGTCGCATCTTTGGTGATTCAGAACAAGCTATGCCCCTGATTGAGCAACTTGTCTATGAACAAGCAACCCAGGAATGTCGAGCGGCTATCGCCCTCGCAAAAGCAAAGGTTTACAAGATTGGCTCAGAGTGTGCAGGGAGCTGGGGGACCCCTAACCAATGCAGGACTAGCTGCCGCCATTTTACAAACGCACAGGTATAGAGATTTATCTAATCGAAAAGCTTGTTTTAATTGTGGGAGAATGGGGCACCTTAAGAAAGATTGTCAAGCCCCTGAAAGAACAAGAGAATCGAAGCTTTGCTATCGTTGTGGTAAAGGTTATCATAGGGCTAGCGAATGCAGGTCAGTCCGGGATGTAAAAGGGAGGCTTCTGCCCCCTATTGAAGAATCCAAGGTACCCCAATCAAAAACGGGTCACGGGGCCCATGGTCCCAGGGCCCTCAGAAATATGGGAACCAATTTCAGAAAAGCAATCAAGAGGAAGTAGAGGTTTCCGAGGAACCTCCGGAATGGACTTGCGTGCCGCCTCCGACTTCTTACTCATGCCCCAAATGAATGTTCAACCGGTCCCAGTCCATTCCCCTGGACCTTTGCCCCCTGCCACCATTGGGCTTATTCTGGGCCGTGGCTCCTTAACTTTACAGGGACTCATTATATATCCTGGAATTGTTGACCCATATCATAAAGAGGAGATTCAAGTTCTCTGTTCTAGCCCTCGGGGTGTATTTTCTATAAAGCAGGGAGATAGAATTGCACAACTGGTGTTGCTGCCCTCCCTCGGGGATGGAGAAACCTACACTTTACAAAAAAGGGCTATGGGATCTTCTGGAAGTGATTCAGCCTATCTGGCTATACCCCTAAATGAGAGACCTACAATAAAATTGTTAATTAATGGAAAAGAATTTGAAGGGATAATGGATTCGGGAGCAGACAAAAGCATTATTTCACTCCATTGGTGGCCGAAGTCTTGGCCCACTGTTGTTTCATCTCATTCTCTACAAGGCCTTGGATACCAGTCCTCTCCTGCCATCAGTGCCTCAGCCTTAACCTGGCGGGATGCTGAAGGCAAACAGGGATGTTTTACCCCTATGTGTTGCCACTCCCTGTAAATTTATGGGGACGAGATGTGTTACAAGCCATGGGCATGACCCTAACTAATGAATACTCCCCCAGGCATCAGCCATTATGGCAAAGATGGGGTATACAAATGGTAGAGGCTTGGGTAGGCAAGAACAAGGCAGAATAAAACCCATTACACAACACGGAAATCGGGGTAGAAAAGGACTGGGTTTTATTTAGGGGCCGTTGAGGCTTCACGACCCATACCATGGAAAACAGAGGAGCCGTTATGGGTCTCTCAATGGCCTCTATCCTCTGAAAAATTAGAGGCTGTCACAAGATTAGTGCAAGAACAGGAACGGCTGGGGCATCTAGAGCCTTCTACCTCCCCATGGAATACACCAATTTTTGTTATTAAGAAGAAATCTGGGAAGTGGAGATTACTCCACGACCTGCGGGCCATTAACAATCAGATGCATCTTTTTGGCCCTGTTCAAAGAGGCCTTCCTTTGCTTTCTGCACTTCCTCAAGATTGGAAGCTTATTATTATAGATATTAAGGATTGTTTCTTCTCTATTCCACTTTACCCACGGGATAGACTAAGGTTTGCCTTCACTATCCCTTCTCTTAATCATATGGAACCAGACAAGAGATTTCAGTGGAAGGTACTGCCGCAAGGCATGGCCAATAGCCCAACAATATGTCAGCTATATGTGCAGGAGGCTTTGGAGCCAATTAGGAAGCAATTTACATCTTTAATCGTTATCCATTATATGGACGATATTCTTATTTGTCACAAAGAGTTAGA
Organism: Mesocricetus auratus; assembly: GCF_017639785.1. Classification (NCBI taxonomy): domain Eukaryota; kingdom Metazoa; phylum Chordata; class Mammalia; order Rodentia; family Cricetidae; genus Mesocricetus; species Mesocricetus auratus. Next base: position 1,958 of record NW_024433699.1, on the reverse strand, counting down.
TGTTTTACAAAAGGCTTTTCCCATGCTGGTGGCTGAATTAAAACAGTGGGGATTAGAGATTGCCTCAGAAAAGGTTCAAATTGCAGATACAGGCCTCTTTTTGGGCTCAAAGATTACTCCCAAAAATATAGTTCCTCAGAAAATAGAAATTCGCAAAGACCACTTACAAACATTAAATGATTTTCAGAAACTTCTGGGAGATATAAATTGGTTGAGGCCCTTTTTAAAAATTCCATCTGCTGATCTAAAACCCCTCTTCGATCTCCTGGAGGGTGAGCCTCATATCTCCTCACCCAGAAAATTTACCCCTGCCGCCCACCGAGCCTTACAGATGGTGGAAGAGGCCTTACAGGAAGCACAATTACAACGAATTGAGGAGTCACTACCTTTTAATCTGTGTGTTTTTAAGACAGCTCAATTGCCAACTGCAGTCCTGTGGCAACATGGACCATTACTTTGGATTCATCCAAATGCTTCCCCTGCTAAGATTATTGACTGGTACCCTGATGCTGTTGCACAGCCTGCGCTTCGCTGAATAAAAGCAGCTGTTACACATTTTGGCAGGGATCCTGATTCCTTGATTGTGCCTTATACTGCTGCACAAGTTCAGACCTTGGCAGCCACATCTAGTGATTGGGCAGTTTTAGTTACTTCCTTTTCAGGACAAATTGATAATCATTTTCCAAAGCATCCAATTTTACAGTTTGCCCTAAACCAGGCTATAGTGTTTCCACAAGTGACAGCTAAAGACCCACTCCCAGATGGGACTGTGGTGTACACTGATGGATCAAAAACTGGTATGGGAGCTTATGTGGTCAAGGATAGGGTTATATCTAAACAATATAATGAAACTTCACCTCAAGTTGTAGAATGTCTGATAGTACTGGAGGTTCTTGAGGCTTTTCCAGGACCCCTCAATATTGTATCAGATTCCTCTTATGTGGTTAATGCAGTTAATCTCCTTGAGATAGCTGGAATAATAAGATCCTCCAGCAGAGTTGCTAACATCTTTCAGAAGATACAAGCTGCCTTGTTAAATAGGAGATTTCCTGTTTTCATTACCCATGTCCGAGCACATTCTGGACTCCCAGGTCCCATGTCCTTAGGGAATGACTTAGCGGACAAGGCTACAAAGCTGGTGGCCGCTGCCTTGTCTACCCATGCACAAGCAGCAAAAGAATTCCATAAGCGCTTTCATGTGACGGCTGAGACCTTGCGCCGTCGTTTTGCTCTATCCAGGAAAGAGGCTAGGGAAATTGTTACTCAATGCCAGAATTGCTGCGAATTCTTACCTACTCCCCACATGGGAATAAACCCACGTGGCATTAGACCATTGCAGATGTGGCAGATGGATGTTACTCATATTCCCTCTTTTGGAAGGCTTCAATATGTTCATGTTTCTGTTGACACCTGTTCTGGCGTAATGTTTGCCACACCCCTAACAGGGGAAAAGGCCTCATATGTGATTCAACATTGCCTTGAGGCCTGGAGTGCTTGGGGAAAACCCAGAATTTTAAAAACAGACAATGGACCAGCATATACCTCTCAAAAATTCCGACAGTTTTGTCGGCAAATGGATGTTACCCATCTAACTGGCCTACCTTATAACCCTCAAGGACAGGGCATTGTGGAACGTGCCCATCGTACACTCAAATCATATCTGATTAAACAAAAGGGGAGTATTGAGGATGTTCTACCCTCGGTACCAAGAGTTGCTGTATCCATGGCACTTTTTACCCTTAATTTCTTGAACTGTGATGCCCAAGGCCACACTGCGGCTGATCGCCACAGTTTAGAGCCTGATAGGCCAAAAGAAATGGTAAAATGGAAAGATGTCTTGACTGATCTCTGGAAAGGCCCGGATCCTATTCTTATAAGATCCAGGGGAGCTGTGTGTGTTTTTCCACAGGAGGAAGAAAACCCCCTGTGGATCCCTGAAAGACTCACTCGAAGAGCTC
>NW_024433698.1:0-4444 GCF_017639785.1 Mesocricetus auratus | reverse complement strand
CTCAACGGCACCACATGGAACCTTCTCTAAAATTAACCACATAATAGGAAACATAGAAAATACCCACAGATACAAAAAAAATTGTATAACCCCCTGCATCTTATCAGACCACCATGCATTTACATTAGAATTCAACAATACCACAAATCTCAGAAACCCTACAAACTCATGGAGATTGAATAATGCACAATTGCACCATCCCTGGGTAAAGGAACAAGTAAAAAAAGAAATTAAATACTTCCGCGATTTCAATGAGAATGAAGACACAACATGCAGAAACATATGGGACACTTTGAAAGCAGTGGTGTGAGGAAAGTTTATAGCACTAAGTGTCCACATGAAAAAACTGGAGAACAGTCATACCAGAGAATTAATAGCACAGCTGAATGTTCTAGAACAAAAAGAAGCAAACTCCCCCAGGAGGAGCAGACGCCAGGAAATAATCAAATTGAGGGCTGAAATCAATCAAGTAGAAACCAGGAAAACACTGAGGAGAATCAATGAAACAAAGAGTTCGTTCTTTGAGAAAATCAACAAAATAGACAAACCTCTGTCCAAACTAACCAAAAGACAGAGAGAGAGCATGCTAATTCATAAAATCAGGGATGAAAGAGGGGACAAAACAACAGACTCTGATGAAATCCAGAGAATCATCAGGGCATACTTTGAAAATCTGTACTCCACAAAATTTGAAAATTTAAAGGAAATGGACAATTTCCTGGATAGATCTCACTTGCCAAAACTAAATCAAGAACAGATAAACAATCTAAACAGACCAATAACCCCTAATGAAATAGAAGCAGTTATCAAAATTCTCCCAAATAAAAAAAGTCCAGGCCCAGATGATTTCAGTGCAGAATTCTACCAGAATTTCAAGAAGAGCTAATTCCAATACTCCTCAAAGTATTCCACACAATAAAAGCAGGAGGCTCACTGCCAAACTGTTTCTACGAGGCTACAATTACCTTGATACCCAAGCCACACAAAGACACAACTAAGAAAGAGAACTATAGACCAATTTCCCTCATGAACATCGATGCAAAAATACTCAATAAAATACTCGCAAACCGGATTCAATAACACATCAGAAAAATCATCCTCCATGATCAAGAAGGCTTCATCCCAGGAATGCAGGGATAGTTCAACATTAGAAAATCTATCAATGTAATCCACCATATTAACGAACTGTGAAAGAAAAACCACATGATCATCTCAATAGATGCTCAAAAAGCCTTTAACAAAATCCAGCACCCCTTCATGATAAAGGTCCTAGAGAGATCAGGGATATCAGGAAGGTACCTGAATATAATAAAAGCAATATACAGTAAACCAAAAGATAACATCAAACTAAATGGAGAGAAACTCAAAGCAATTCCTCTAATATCAGGAGCAAGACAAAGCTGTCCACTCTCTCCATATCTCTTCAATATTGTACTTGAAGTTCTAGCTACAGCAATAAGACAACAAAAGGAGATAAAGGGGATACAAATAGGAAAAGAAGAAGTCACACTTTCACTATTTGCAGATGATATGATAGTTTACATAAGTGACACAAAAGACTCCGCAAGTTTATTCCTAGAGCTGATAAACACTTCAGCAATGTGGCAGGATACAAGGTAAACTCAAAAAAATCAGTGGCCCTATTATATACAGATGATGAAGTGACTGAGAAAGAAATCAGAGAAACATCACCCTTTACAATAGCCCAAAACAGCATCAAATATCTGGGGATAATGTTAACCAAGGAAGTGAAAGGCCTGTATATCAAGAACTTTGTGTCTTTAAAGAGAGAAATCAAAGAAGATAACAGAAAATGGAAAGATCTACCATGCTCTTGGATTGGTAGGATCAACATAATAAAAATGGCAATCTTGCCAAAAGCAGTCTACAGATTCAATGCAATCCCTATCAAAATTCCATCACAATTCTTCTCGGACCTGGAAAGAACATTAATCAAATTTATATGAAAAACAAAAGCCCAGGATAGCCAAAACAACCCTATACAATTAAGGAAATTCAGGAGGCATCACCATACATGACATCAAGCTCTATTATAGGCCTATAGTCTTGAAAACAGCTTGGTATTGACACAAAAATAGGCTGGTAGACCAAGGGAACCGAATTGAAACCCTGATTTTAACCCACACACCTATGAACACTAGATTTTTGACAATGAAGCTAAAACTGTACAATGGAAAAAAGAAAGCATCTTCAACAAATGGTGCTGGCATAACTGGGTACTGGTATGCAGAAGACTGCAGATAGATCCACGTGTATCACCTTGTACAACACTTACGTCCAAATGGATCAAAGATCTCAACATAAATGCAGCCACACTGAAACTTTTAGAAGAGAAAGTGGGAGATACTCTTCAATGAGTTGGTACAGGAGACCACTTTCTAAACATAACACCAGTGGCACAGGCACTGAGATCGACAATTAACAAATGGGACCTTATGAAACTAAAAAGCTTCTGTTAGGCAAAGGTCACTGTCAAAAAGACAAAAAGGCAGGCCACAGAATGGGAAAAGTTATTCACTAACCCTACATCTGATAGAGGGCTAATCTCCAAAATTTACAAAGAACTCAAGAAACTAGTCTCCAAAATACCAAAGGATCCAATTAAAAGGTGGGGTACAGAACTAAATAGAGAAGTCTCAATAGAGGAGGCTAAAATGGCCAAGAGACACTTAAGAAAGTGCTCAACATCCTTAGCTATCAGGGAAATGCAAATCAAAACAACTCTGAGATACCATCTTACTCCTGTCAGAATGGCTAAAATCAAAAACACGGAAGACAATTTATGTTGGAGAATATCTGGAGAGAGAGGAACACTCCTCCACTGCTGGTGGGAGTGCCGACTCATACAGCCTCTTTGGAAATCACTATGGAGATTCCTCCGGAAAATGGGAATCAATCTACCACAAGACCCCGCAATTCCACTCTTAGGCATATATCCAAATGAGGCAAATTCATACAACAAGGGCATCTGCTTTATTTGTAATAGCCAGAACCTGGAAGTAACCTAGATGCCCCTCAACTGAAGTGTGGATAGAGAAACTGTGGTACATTTACACAATGGAGTATTACTCAGCAGAAAAAAAGATGGGATCTTGAAATTCGCAGGGAAATGGATAGCACTGGAAGAAACCATCCTGAGTTAGGTAACCCAGTCGCAAAAATACAAACATGGTATGTACTCACTCATATATGGATTTTAGACATGGATCAGGATAGTGCCAGTTTGCACTTCCACTGATAGAGAGTCTGGGAAACAGGAAAGAACCTAAAAGATATGCATATATGCATAGTACCCAAGAGAAGAGGATTGAGACAAGGTCCTCTGAATGGATGGGGAACACGGCCAGGGTTGGGGGGGAGTGGGAGCTGTGAAGAAGAGAGGGGATGAAGAGGAAGAGAGTTGGTCATGGGGGAACAGGAAGTTGAGTGGGTGGTGGTAGAATAGGGGGAAGAAGGAATCATAGGATAGAAGACAGAACAGGCACCTGAGTGACCTCGAGTGATATAAAGGAATAACACCAATTGGCAAGTTAAGCAATAGTGGAGAGACCACCTCGAATGCCCATTCCTGATAATGAAATTGATGTCTATAACCACCCGGGAGCCTTCATACTGTGACTGATGGAAGCAGAGGCAAACACACAATTAATCACTGAACTGAACCCAGTGACAGAGAGAGAGGAGTGAAGAGCAAATTGGCAAAGAATGGACGAGCAAAGCCAGCATAGACAGCTGATCTGAACAGGGGAGAGCTCTTGGACCCCAGAACGACAGCAGGGTTGCCAGCATGGGACTGATCTGGACCCCCCCAAATGTGAGTGTCAGCGAGAAGGCCTGGGCAACCTATGGGGCTCTGAGCTGTTGATCAGTGTCTATCCCTGGAATACAAACAGTCATCGTGTGTCTATAGCACAATGATTGATGCTCTCTCATCCTGGACTCTTAGGGGTGTGCCTGGACCCTACCCAGAGTGAAATGACAAACTCTAGATATCCCCTATGTGGAAGGATTTGGCAATAGTGTGGAAGGGTGGGGGTAAGTGGAGTGCGGGAGGAGGGCAAGGAGAGGGAACTGGGATTGACATGTAAAATAAGCTATTTAAAATTAAAATAAAAAATGATAAAAAAGAAATAACTATATCAGCATCCCATAATGCAAGCTATATATAAAGCAAAAGAAACAAAAGAAAGCAAATTCTTTCTGAAGAGTGGGTAAGATTTGACAGTAGCCCGGCTACAACACACACACATGGAAATTCTGTCTTCAAACTTTGGTACATAAATCATCACGGAGCTTGGTTGGAATTAACAACTTAATCTATGACTCCAGTTTAATTTGGAAAGAGCTGTCAAAGGAGAACTGAAAGAGTCAGGCAGAGGAGTACAAGTTAGGGGCAGCAAAGGGCCAGCCTTTGAGCCTATCT
>NW_024433697.1:0-3597 GCF_017639785.1 Mesocricetus auratus | reverse complement strand
TTTTTTGTTTGTTTTATTGTTTTATTTTATTTTATTTTCCAGTTTAAATTTAGATAAGAAACAAGGTTGCTTCAAAAGTCAGTTCCAGGTCCCTCTTCCTTTCCCTCACCTCCTCCCGTGCCCTCCCCCAACCACCCCCATTATCCCCTCATTTCCCCAGGGAGGGTGAGGCCCTCCGTGGGGGTGTCCATAGTCTGTCATTTCATATAGGGCAGGGCCTAGACCCTTTCCCAAGTGTTCAGGATGAGAGTACACCTAACATTGTTCGATGGGAGTCCAAAGTCCGTGTGTATACTTGGGATGGGTACTGATCTGCTGCCCAAGGCTCAATAGATTACCTAGGCCTCCTCACTGACACCCAGATTCAGGGGGTCTGGATCAGTCCCATGCTGGATTCCCAGGCTGATGCCTGGGATTCAAGAGTTAACCTTTGTCTGGTCAGCTGTTTCTGGGGGTTAAACCAGCCCAGTCTTCATCCCTTTGATCATCAGTCCTCCCTCTCTGTTACTGGCTTTCTTGAGTTCAGCTCAGTACTTAACCAAGGGAGTCTGCCTCTTCTTCGATCAGCCACTACATGAAGTTTCTGTTTCCCAGAATCTCTGGCCATAGGATTGCAGGTTGGCACTCCCCAGATCTATGTCTAAAATCCATATATGAGAGAGTACATGCCATGTTTCTCTTTTTGTGACTGGGTTACCTCACTCAGGATTGTTTCTTCTAGTGTCATCCATTTGCCTGCAAATCTCATGATTCCATTTTTTTCTGCTGAATAGTACTCCATTGTGTAGATGTATCACATTTTCTCTATCCACTCTTCGGTTGAGGGACATCTAGGTTGCTTCCAAGTTCTGGCTATTACAAATAAAGCTGCTATGAACATAGTGGAACAGACATCTTCGTTGTATGAATGGGCATCTTTTGGATATATGCCTAAGAGTAGAGTTGCTGGGTCTTGTGGTAGGTTTATTCCCATTTTTCTGAGGAATCTCCATACTGATTTCCAAAGTGGCTGAACCAGTTGGCACTCCCACCAGCAACGGAGGAGTGTCCCCCTTTCACCACATCCTCTCCAGCATAAATTGTCATTGGTGTTTTTGATTTTAGCCATTCTGAAAGGAGTGAGATGGTTTCTCAGAGTTGTTTTGATTTTCATTTCCCGGATGGCTAAGGATGTTGAGCACTTTCTCAAGTGCCTCTCAGCCATTTTAGACTCCTCTATTGAAAACTCTCTATTTAGTTCTGCAGCCCACTTTTTAATTGGGTCCTTTGATGTTTTGGAGACGTGCTTCTTGAGTTCTATGTAAATTTTGGAGATCAACCATCTGTCAGATGTGGGATTAGTGAATATTTTTTCCCATTCTGTGGGCTGCCTTTTTGTGTTGCTGACTGTGTCCTTTGCCTTACAGAAGCTTCTCAGTTTCAGTAGGTCCCATTTATTAATTGTTGATCTCACTGTCTGTGCTACTGGTGTTATGGTCAGGAAGCTGTCTCCAGTACCAATTCGTTCAAGGGTACCACCCACTTTCTCTTCTAAGAGGTTCAGTGTGGCTGGATTTATGTTGAGGTCTTTGATCCATTTGGACTTAAGTTTTGTGCATGGCGATAAACATGGATCGATCCGCATTCTTCTACATGCCAGTCTCCAGTTATGCCAGCACCATTTGTTGAAGATGCTTTCTTTATTTCATTGTATATTTTTAGCTTCTTAGTCAAAGATCAGATGTTCGTACGTGTGTGGGTTAATACCCGGGTTTTCAATTTGATTCCATTGGTCTACCTGTCTATTTTTGTGCTAATACCAAGCTGTTTTCAGGACTATAGCTCTATAATAGAGCTTTAGGTCAGGGATTGTGATGACTCCGGACATTGCCTTGTTGAACAGGAATGTTTTGGCTATCCTGGGTCTTTTGTTTTCCATACAAAATTGATTATTGTTCTTTCAAGGACTGTGAAGAATTGTGCTGGGATTTTAATGGGGATTGCATTGAATCTGTAGATTGCTTTTGGCAGGATTGCCATTTTTACTACATTGATCCTACCTATCCAAGAGCATGGGAGATCTTTCCATTTTCTGAGGGCTTCTTTAATTTCTTTCTTTAAAGATTCAAAGTTCTTGCGATACAGGTCTTGCGCTTGTTTGTTTAGCGTTACCCCAAGGTATTTAATGTTGTTTGTGGCAATTGTAAAGGGTGATGTTTCTCTGATTTCTTTTTCAGCCCTTTTATCATCTGTATATAGTAGGGCTACTGATTTTCTTGAGTTGATCTTGTAGCCTGCCACTTTGCTGAAGGTGTTAATCAGCTGTAAGAGTTCCCTGGTAGAGTTCTTTGGGTCATTGATGTATACTATCATATCATCTGCAAACAGTGAAACGTTGACCTCTTCCTTCCCAATTTGTATCCCCTATATCCCCCTTTGTTGTCGTATGGCAATAGCTAGAACTTCAAGTACCATGTTGAAAAGGTATGGAGAGAGTGGACAGCCTTGTTTTGTTCCTGATTTTAGAGGAACTGCGTTGAATTTCTGTCCATTTAGTTTGATGTTTGCTGTTGGTTTACTGTATATAGCTTTTATTATATATAAGTATGTCCCTGTTATCCCAGATCTCTCCAAGACCTTTATCATGAAGGGGTGTTGGATTTTGTCAAAGACTTATTCAGCATCTAGTGAGATGATCATGTGATTTTTGTTTTTCAGCTTGTTTATATGGTGGATTACGTTGATGGATTTTCGTATGTTGAACCATCCCTGCATCCCTGGGGTGAAACCTACTTGATCGTGGTGAATGATTGCCAGTATTTTATTGAGTATTTTTGCATCAATGTTCATGAGGGATATTGGCCTGAACTTCTCTTCATTAGTTGTATCTTTGTGTGGCTTGGGGATCAAGGTTATTGAAGCCTCATAGAAAGAGTTTGGCAAAGACCCTTCTGCTTCTATTGTGTGGAACACTTTGAGAAGAATTGGTATAAGCTGTTCTTTGAATTTCTGGTAGAAGTCTGCACTGAGGCCATCAGGACCTGGACTTTTTTTGGTTGGGAGACTTTTGATGACTGCTTCTATTTCCATAGGGTTTATAGGTCTATTTAAATTGCTTATCTGTTCTTGATTTAGTTTTGGCAAGTGATAGCTATCCAGGAAGTCATCCATTTCCTTTAAATTTTCGAATTTTGTGGATTACAGGTTTTCAAAGTATGACCTAATGATTCTCTGGATTTCCTCAGAGTCTGTTGTTATGTCCCCCTTTTCATTTCTGATTTTGTTAATTTGCGTGTTCACTCTCTGCTGTTTGGTAAGTTTGGACAAAGGTTTGTCTATCTTGTTGATTTTCTCAAAGAACCAACTCTTCATTGCATTGATTCTTTGTATTGTTTTCCTGGTTTCTACTTTATTGATTTCAGCCCTCAATTTGATTATTTCCTGGCGTCTACTCCTCCTGGGGGAGTTTGTTTCTTTGTGTTCTAGAGCTTTCAGCTGTGATGTTAATTCTCTGGTATAACTGTTCTCCTGTTTCTTCATGTGAGCACTTAGTGCTATGAACTTCCCCCATAGCACTGCTTTCATAGTGTCCCATAGGTTTGGGTATGTTGTGTCTTC
>NW_024433696.1:0-11441 GCF_017639785.1 Mesocricetus auratus | reverse complement strand
TATTATCCGTGTCCCATGACTACTATGGTGATCATAGACACAACTGGGGGCAAGAGTAGTTGCCAAGGACTAGGTGTCCTGGTATTGCCACATAAAAGACCCTGGCATGCTTCAGCAATTATTATCTGGGTCCCATGACTGCTCTGGTGACCACAGATCCTGTTTGACATCCTGCCTGCTGGGCGAGGCACCTGGTCTGGGTTTCTTTCATTAGGCATCAGCCTAGGCTTGCTTTTCTTTTCCTAGGGTGTCCTGGGTAGGGGTCAATGGAAGCAGAGGCAGACTCCCAAAGCTAAACACTGAGATGAACTCAAGGAATCCAGTGACAGAGAGGGAGGACTGATGACCAAAGGGGTTAAGACTGGGCTGGTTTAACCCTCAGAAACAGCTGACCTGACAAGGGTTAGCTCTTGAATCCCAGAGTGATGGCTGGGAATACAGTATAGGACTGATCAAGACTCCCTGAATGTGGGTGTCAGTGAGGAGGCCTAGGTATTCTATTGGGCCTTGGGCAATAGATCAGTATTTATCCTGGTTACACAAATGGACTTTGGACTCCCATCCACCAATGAGAGATGAACTCTCACCATGAACTCTTGGGGGATGGTCTAGGCCCTGCCCTGGTTGAAATGACAGACTATGGACACTGCCATGGAGGGCATCACCCTCCCTGGGAAAATGAGGGGATAATGGGGGAGTTTGGTGGGAGGGCACCGGAGGAGGGAGAGAAAGGGATTGGGAACTGAAACTGACTTGTGAACCAACCATGTTTCTAATGTAAATTTAAACTTAAAAATAAAAAAGTATAATAATAAAAAATTATGGTACAGAACAAAATATAGAATCTCAATAGTGGAGTCTAAAATGCCTGAGAGACACTTAAGAAAATGCTCAACATCCCTAGTCACAAGAGGAGAAACATGGTATATACTCACTGATTTATGGATTCTAGACACGAATCAGGGGAGTGACAGCACACAATCCCATTGCCAGCAAGTCTGGGAACCAGAACCTTCATCCAGGGCCTGATGAAACCAGAGGCAGATACACACAGATAAACACTGAACTGAACTCCTAGAATCCAGTGTCAGAAAGGAAGAACTGGGCTGGTTTACATCCTTAGTGAGTTAACCCAGTCACAAAAAGAGAAACATGGCACGTACTCTCTCATATATGGATTTTAGACATAGATCTGGGGAGTGCCAGCCTACAATCCCATGGCCAGAGAGTCTGGGAAACAGAACCTTCATTCAGTGGCTGATGGAAGCAGAGGCAGACTCCCACAGCTAAACACTGAGATGAACTCAAGGAATCCAGTGACAGAGAGGGAGGACTGATGACCAAAGGGGTTAAGACTGGGCTGGTTTAACCCTCAGAAACAGCTGACCTGACAAGGGTTAGCTCTTGAATCCCAGAGTGATGGCTGGGAATCCAGCATGGGACTGATCAAGACTCCCTGAATGTGGGTGTCAGTGAGGAGGCCTAGGTAATCTATTGGGCCTTGAGCAATACATCAGTATTTATCCCTGGTATACAAATAGACTTTGGACTCCCATCCGCCATTGAGAGATGCACTCTTACCCTGGACTCTTGGGGGAGTGTCTAGGCCCTGCCCTGGTTGAAATGACAGACTATGGACACCCCCATGTAGGGCCTTACCCTCCCTGGGGAAATGAGGGTATATTGGAGGGGTTGGTGGGAGTGTGTGGGAGGAGGGGAGGGAAAGGTAGAGGGACCTGGAATTGATATGTGAAGCAACCTTGTTACTAATTTAAATTTAAAAATAAATAATAAAAAGTCTACCAGACACTGTGGCCTATGGACTGATGATGGATGCCCCTATATTACAGAGAAACGTTGGGTGCCAGCCCAGGCAGCAAAATGTCTCTGTCAATTTTTTATTTAATTTAGAAACAAGTTTGTTTCACATGTCAATCCCATCTCCCTCTCCCTCTCTCTCTCCTCCAGCACATCCCTCCCCAACAGGCCCCCCAGTAGCCCATACAATCTCCACTCTAATCCTCAGGGAAGCTGAGTGTAGGGAAAAGTGGCCAGTCAAAGAAACACACCCTGAGCAGAGCCAAATAAACACACTTTGGTCCTGCAACCAAAACCAAATAAATGTAACCTGATACTGAAACCAGTACCAAAGAAACACACTTTGTCCCTGGAATCAGAGTCAGTACACCCTGGCCCTAAAACTGGAGCCAAAAGTGTAAAAAGGACCAGAGAAAAATACACTTTGACCCTGAAACCAGAGCCAAATCTGCCCCTAACCCTGTACAGAAAACTAACGAATCCTTGAGCAGGAGCTCTAGCCAATGTGAGCTCAGCATTGAAATCTGACCAGACCCTACCCTGGAAAAACTTCCCCATGCACCAAGAATCCCTATATAAACCCTGTGTATGTTCAGCTTGACCTGTCTCATTGGTGTATGGGAACCCAAAGTCCATTTGTATACCCGGGATAAATACTGCCCTACTGCCCAAGGCTCAATTGATTACCTAGGCCTCCTCATTGACAACCACATTCAGGGGGTCTTGATCAGTCTCATGCTGGATTCCCAGCCTTAGCTGTGGGAATCTGCCTCTTCTTCCATCAGCTACTGAATGAACGTTCTGTTTCCCAGACTCTCTGGCCATGGGATTGTAGGCTGGCACTCCATAGATTTATGTCTAAAATCCATATATGAGAGAGTACATGCCATGTTTCTCTTTTTGTGACTGTGTTACCTCACTGAGGATAGTTTCCTCTAGTGTCATCCATTTGCCTGCAAATCTCAGAATTCCATTGTCTTTTTCTGCTGAATAGTACTGCATTGTGTAAATGTACCACATTTTCTCTGTCCACTCTTCAGTTGAGGGGCATCTAGGTTGCTTCCAAGTTCTGGCTATTACAAATAATGCTGCTATGAACATACTGGAACAGACATCCTTGTTGTATGAATGGGCATCTTTTGGATATATGCCTAAGAGTGGAGTTGCTGGGTCTTGTGGTAGGTTTATTCCCATTTTTCAGAGGAATCTCCATACTAATTTCCAAAGTGGTGGAACAAGTTTGCAATCTCACCAGCAATGGAGGAGTGTCCCCATATACCTCATCTTCTCCAGCATAAATTGTCTTTGGTGTTTTTGATTTTAGCCATTCTAACAGGAGTGAGATGGTATCTCAGAGTTGTTTTGATTTGCATTTCCCGGATGGCTAAGGGTGTTGAGCACTTTCTCAAGTGCCTCTCAGCCATTTTAGACTCCTCTATTGAAAATTCTCTATTTAGTTCTGCAGCCCACTTTTTAATTGGATCCTTTGGCGTTTTGGAGACTTGCTTCTTGAGTTCTTTGTAAATTTTGGAGATCAACCCTCTGTCAGATGTGGGGTTAGTGAATATTTTTTCCCATTCTGTGGGCTGCCTTTATGTCTTGCTGACTGTGTCCTTTGCCTTACAGAAGCTTCTCAGTTTCAGGAGGTTCCATTTATCAAATGTTGATCTCACTGTCTGTGGTACTGGTGTTATGTTTAGGGAGCTGTCTCCTGTACCAATTCCTTCAAGGGTACCACCCACTTTCTCTTCTAAGAGGTTCAGTGTGGTTGGGTTTATGTTGAGGTCTTTGATCCATTTGGATTTAAGTTTTGTGCATGGCAATAAACATGGATTGACCCGCATTCTTCTACATGCCAGCTTCCAGTTATGCCAGCACCATTTGTTGAAGATGCTTTCTTTTTTCCATTTTATATTTTTAGCTTCTTTGTCAAAGTTCAGATGTTCATACATGTGTGGGTTAATATCAGGTTTTCCAATTTGATTCCATTGTTTTACCTGTCTATTTTTGTGCCCATACCAAGCTGTATTCAGGAATATAGCTCTATAATAGAGCATGAAGTCAGGGATGGTAATGCCTCTGGACATTGCCTTGTTTAACAACGTTATTTTGGCTACCCTGGGTCTTTTGTTATTCCATACAAAATTGATTATTGTTCTTTCAAACTCTGTGAAGAATTGTGCTGTTATTTGAATGGGGATTGCATTGAATTTGTAGATTGATTTTGACAGGATTGCCATTTTAACTACATTGATCCTACCTCTGCAAGAGCATGTTAGATCTTTCCATTTTCTGAGGGCTTCTTTAATTTCTTTCCTTAAAGATTCATAGTTCTTGTGATACAGGTCTTTCACTTGTTTGGTTAGTGTTACCCCAAGGTATTTTACGTTGTTTGTGGCAATTGTAAAGGGTGATGTTTCTCTGATTTCTTTCTCAGCCCTTTTTATCATCTGTATATAGTAGGGCTACTGATTTTCTTGAGTTGATTGTGTAGCCTGACACTTTGCTGAAGGTGTAAATCAGCTGTAAGTTTTCCTTGTTAAAGTTCTTTGGGTCATTTATATAAACTATCATATCATCTGCAAATAGTGAAAGTTTGAACTCTTCCTTCCCAATTTGTATCCCCTTGATCCCCTTTTGTTGTCGTATGGCAATGGCTAGAATTTCATGTAAAATTTTGAAAATGTATGGAGAGAGTGGACAGCCTTGTCTTATTCCTGATTTTAGAGGAATTGCATTGAGTTTCTGTCCATTTAGTTTGATGTTGCCTGTTGGTTTACTGTATATAGCTTTTATTATGTTTAGGTATGTTCCTGTTATCCCAGATCTCTCAAAGACCTTTATCATGAAGGGTGTTGGATTTTGTCAAAGGCTTTTTCAGCATCTAGTGAGAGGATCATGTGATTTTGTTTTTCAGTTTGTTTATATAGTGGATTATATTGATGGATTTTCGTATGTTGAGCCATCCCTGCATCCCTGGGATGAAACCTACTTTTTCGTGGTGAATGATTGTTTTGATGTGTTCTTGTATCCGATTTGCCAGTATTTTATTGAGTATTTTTGCATCAATGTTTATGAGGAATATTGGTCTGAAATTCTCTTTCTTAGTTGTGTCTTTGTGTGGCTTGGCGATCAAAGTTATTGAAGCCTCATAGAATGAGTTTGGCAAAGACCCTTCTGCTTCTATTGTATCAAACACACCTACTCTTTTATTTGCTGTTTAAAATATGGTTTTCCCTGCAGTGGAGACAGGAGATCAATTGGTTATGCTTCCTGACTGGAACTCTACATGTAGCCCAGGATAGCCCCTCTTAACCATACTCTTGCCTATCATTGAGAGTGTTGGGATTCCCTATTTTAGCTATGATGCCTGGGTAGTGCTTTTGGCTGTCCAACAGTGCATAGTTGCCTGGTTGTAGTTATATATTATTTAATATATTAAAGCTTGACTGAGGATACAGAAAGCTAAATCAGCCTAAAGCTGTAGAGAGCCGACATTGGTGACTCACACCTTTAATCCCTCCAGCAGAAGCCAATTGTTGGTGGTACACACCTTTAATCCTAGAACTCAGGACTGAAAGACAGACTGATCTCTCTGTGTTCAAGACCACCTTGGGATCCATGAGATTGAGTTAGTGTAAAAGAGTAACAGATCGCAATCACACACCTATAATCCCAGCACTAGAGAGGTATAAAGGATAGAAGCAGTGCCCTCAGTATTCAGTACATTCATTCTGCAGGCAGGAAAGAGAGGCAGTAGTTGGAGGTTTGGTGAAGAGGTCGTGCATGGATCAACCCATTCTGCTTGAGACTGAGGTAAGAGCTAGTTGCCATCTGCTTTGCTTTTCTGAAATTCAGCTTCAAGTTTGAACTCCAGTATCAGTCTCTGGGTCATTTACTTAGCGTGCTGCACCTGGCGTGGTGGCAGGAGCCTCTAGTGGCAGCACTTTATGGGCACAGTTAGAGCACTGCACGCCAGTCCAGTCTCTGTAGTATTCCTTCAGGTGAGTTCAGGTTAGGAGATCAAATAAGATTTGGTATGTGTTGATGTAGGAGGATTTCTTGTTGGGTTTTGGGCCCAATATTACATGTGCTCTGCGGTTGAACCATATTCCCAGGTGATCTATCTGTTTTTGTTTAAATTACTGTAAACATAACATCTCTGCAGGCAGGGTTGTCTGTCCTGTATATGTGATCTTCTATGCTCAGGATCTTAATTCTAATTCCCAGGTGTGCCTTGTATGTGCTTCCTGTATCTGTCATTATTAAATTGTCATTCTCAGACAATGTCAAGTCAAATAGTGAAGGCTGAAGCAACCACATTCCTAAAGGTTAGTTCTCTGTTCAGCAGTAACATGTAGCATGTGTCCAGAAAGCTAGTAGTAGATCCCAGAAGAATTTGTAAATTATAATTCAAACAATTATGAAACCCTAATCAGGAATGCATTATAGAAGGGAGTGCTAAGGGTTTGAACAACAGTTTCCATGGAATTCTAAAATGGGCCTAAGAATCTGTACAGAGCCAGAAAGATCTGGAGTTCAAGAAAAGCCTTGCCTATTATAGACATGTCTCAAAAAAGTCCAGTGTGGTGACTCTTACCTTTAATCCCAGCACTCAGGATTACAGATATTAGCCTTCAACCAGGTCTCAGGTCATGGCTTTCCTGTCTGGACAGATGTGATCGTCCCTATGTACATCCCAGGCCAGTGATTCCATGCACGGCTCACAGTTCATTTCACGTTTTTCCATGAGACACAATCTCTGCTAAACTACTGATACCAGCCATGAGCTCACTCTGAATTTCATGCAGGTGTTGACTTTGTTCCTTCTTTCTCACCCTTTTGAGTAAGATCTGCTTCATGGGCCATCGGTATTGGTAGTTCCCAGATCTAAACAAGGCTGAGTATGTTCTGGGGCACAGGTGAGGCCAAAGATCAGCCTGTACATAGCACAGCAAACAAGCATATAGGAAGTGCTAATTTAGTTGTGCGGTAGAGGTGCATGCCTTTAATCCTAGGATTTGGGTGGCAGAGGCAGGAGGATCTCACTGAATTCAAGGCAAGGATAGGCTCCAAAGGTAAGGAAACCTATTTGAAAACCCACAAGAATAAGGAAAAGAAATCACAATTTAGCCAGGTCAGAGTGGCACACACCCTTGGTGAAATCTTTTCCTGATTTATTAAAGCCACTGCAGATCAAAATAGCAAAGCAGCCATATTAGTTAGGCATAAGCCAGGCACACCTTTAATCCCAGGACAGAGTAATAGAGTTCACACCTTTAATCCCAGCACTAGAGTTCATAAAAGGTAGATCAGGGTCTTCAGTAGTCAGTCTCAGGATTATTCTCCAGCCACACAGCATAGAGGTAGCAGTGTGAAACTTGGTGAGAGGTGGTGGAGACAGAATCAGCCCTTTCAGCCTGAGATAAAGGTAAGAGGTAGTGGCTTGGCTGTGTTGCTTCTCTGAAATTCAGCTTAAGCTTGAACCCCAGTATCTGTCTCTGTGTCTGTTATGTAACTTGCTACACACACCATTAATCCAGGCACTCAGGAGATAGAGGCAGGCAGATGTGTGTGAGTTCCAGGCCAGCCTGGTCTCCAGAGCTAGGTCCAGGACTGTGGGACTGCTACACAGAGAAATACTGTCTCAAGAAACAGTACAGAAGTCCTCATCTTCACCAGGATCTCAGTTCATTCTCTTTCCTGTGTGTAGATCTAATCGACCTGAACATGCCCTATTTAGATGCTCTTCCACAAATATAGAAAGTTACTGAAACCCAGATGTAGAATCCACTTTTCTAGGCAACAATTCCTGAAAAAGTAAGGCAGATACAAATAAGCAAACTGATTAATTAATGAACACCACACAGAGAAATCATTAGTCTTTTGAGGTGACTTGGGGAATGGGTATTTGCTGTCAGCAAAGACTCAGTTCTTTCTCTTTTTCTGATGGGAGATGTAATCAAACTGGTCACACACAATTCATAACACTACATTCAGGCAGGAAGATTACTGAGACTTCCAGGTTATCTCAGGGTGCATAATGAGTTCAGATAGGTCTGAGTTACATAGAGAATTTATATGAAAGTTATAAGTGTATTAATGCAAGGAAGACAGTGCATCCTAGTGCTCTGAGTTTGTGGAGAAGTGTTATCGAGGCTTTTGGGACTTGACTACCATCTGGGATTTCATGCTTTCCCACATCTGATTTACTCAAGCCGTGGGTGTAAAAGTCAAAGTCAAAGTAGGACTGAATTGTTACATTCTCAGTTATCCAATTAGAAGGCAGCTTTTGCCTGAGAAGTGATCTATGAAGGGAAATTGTGGGAAGAAAGGGGCATATAAAGGTTATCATGGGTAGGCTAGGTACTGTTTGTTGGATCCTAAAGTGACTACCAGGACCTGCTGGGATTTGAACACCTGTTATGTGTGTCCTGATCAGGTAAGCCATTCACCCCCATCAGCTCACACACCTTTACCCAGGATCCCCAGTCTCTCAGGTCATCTTAGTATTCCTGATTTTCTTGTTTAGTTTGGTGTGGCTATTTTGAAACTGATTATTCCATTTAGCCCAGGCTAGCCTAGAAGTCCATATGTAGCTTATAGTTATGAGTTCTGGACCTGGAGCTAATCTAATGTTCCCTTTAATAGAATGCTGAGTTTGTTATATTCAAGGGCTAAGGAACATTGATCAAGCACTGACCATCAAGTGCAGTCTACCTTAAAAGTATTTAATTCAAAGTGACTATAGAGTTATAAACTGCCGATGAAGAAAATTCTACAGAACATCAGTTGGCCATGAATCTCAGGAAATAATCAAGATGACAATTCCCAGTAGTTGAACTCCTAAAGAGGGGTCTGGAGCTCAGTGTGACTCCAGGTTCTAAAGTTTAAAAAATAATAGTGACTGTATCCATTTCACATATTCTCCCAACAAGTTTCATTGATTGAATGCAAAGCATACTTGGCTGTGGGATCTTTAACTTTGCCCTTGAGGATCATGAGAGACATTTGAAGTTGGTTGACAGCATCAGAGTCTGGTTCTCCTTTAATTCTCAACCTTCTCCTTTTCTAGTGCAGTAGGATTCAGTGGGAACAGTGGTCGTGATTGGCAGAATAACAGAAAGGGGTTATTCTCTGGATCCTTCTATAGCACCTGTGTATGCTCCCCATCCTCGCTCAAGCTTCTGGCAATAAAAAGTCTCCTTAAAGATGAAGCCCTTTCTATCGCTGCTCTGAAGACCCTGCCCATGGAACTCTTCCCACCAGTTTTTAAAGTCGCCTTCGATGGCAAACAAACAAACATCCTGAGGGCCATGGTGGCAGCCTGGCACTTCAGATGCCTTCCCATGGGAGCCCTGATGAAGACCCATGACCTGGAAATTTTGAAGGCAGTGCTGGATGGCCTTGACATGCTGATTAATCAGAAGGATCGACCTAGGTAAGTGAGAAAATGTTAGCATGGAGGGGAAGTGTGTGGATGGAGGGAGGTGACTACAGAATTTAGAATGTGGTCCAAGTTGAATCAGAGCTTTCTTAGAGAAGTGCATAAATGACAACAGACAGTGGTGCATGGAGTGCACTGCTAATAGATGTAGACACATAGAGGGACTGTATCTCTGCTATTCTCCCCTCGGCCACTACAAATGGAAACAGTCTTTAGGTAAAGAATGGATTTAAGGGAAGTCAATGTGTGGGGTTTAATCAGAGTGTTCATTGGTAATCCTGTCATTTGATTCACTCTCTTTTTTGACCAACAGGAGTTGCAAACTAGAAGTCCTTGATTTTCGGGATGCCCAGCATAACTTCTGGAAGGTGTGGGCTGGAACAGAGGATGGTGTCTGCTCTCCAAATGTGGTTAGTGAGAGTCAACCAGTGGTGCGTCATCCCATTCGACAGGGAAAACAGGTTGTGACCGTGATGATAAATCTTTCCCTCAAGTCCAGGGATCTCTGTAAATCCCTAAAATATTTCCACTTGTGGGTCAAGCAGAGGAAAGATGTTCTGCAGGTGATCTGTGAAAAGCTGGAGTTTGGGGTCTTCCCTGTCTATAAGCCCCTAAACCTGCTGGAGGTATTTGAGCCAAGCTGTATACAGGAATTGGCAGTGAAAGCATGCTGGGACCTGAGAACCCTTTCGATGTTTGCCCCTGGCCTGGGCCAGATGAGAAACCTTCAGAAACTCCTTGTCAATGAAATCTTCACACCTTTGGATTGGTTTAGGAACCGAGAGAGGAAAGAATGGTGTTCTAGAGAGATAATTTCGCAGTTCTCCCATCTCACCAAGCTCCAACATCTCTATTTGAATGGTATCTTTTTCTTGAATGAAAGACTGGACCAAGTGCTCAGGTGAGGAAGGATGGAGAGCTTGCTCTGCAGGCCAGAGAGGAGCTTTTCCTTGTTACATGAAACATTAGTGCACACCTGAGACTTCCAAGTAAAACCCAGTATACACTGATATGACCTGAGGATGACTGATCTAGTAGTCGTTCTGCTACTTTAGTATCTATGATCTAGAAAAGGGCTTTGCTAGGGACCCAGATAAGGACAAAGCAGACCTACAAAGTTGATGTGGTTTTAAACCACATGTTGCCCAAGTCAGCCCTGTCATCAGAACTGTATGTAGAGTTTACATCTGTCTGTGATTCTACAACGCGCAGGTATTCTTTGAGCAAAGTTGTGGCCTGAGTCAGTGGAAAATGATTGAGAGTGATTAGCGCCACAGGGGAGCCCTGTCAGCAGTGCACGGTCTGTGCTAGGAAGGTGGAGCTCATGGAGACCAATGTTGGGGTATGGCTCTAACTTCCCCCTAGTAGTCTTCCTGCTCTCCTGCTGATATCATTGATCCCCTGATGAGAGTTTATGCTGTACAGTACAGAGGGAACAGGTTTTGGACGGAACAAGTCACAATGATGAGCATGTGTTGATCATTCTCCATCAGGGAGCATCCCAGGTTAGGACTTCTGGAAGCTCGCAGAATGAACTTAGGACTAACTAGCTTCTGCCATGTTGAAGTCCTTTCTTTTCTCTACCACTATTCCACTTACTGAGATAAACTTTGTTGTCTTTCCGTAGGTACTTGGAAAGTCCCTTAGAGACCCTTGCAATCACTCGCTGCAAGCTATCAGAATCAGACATGAGGTATCTGTCGCAGTGTCCAAGCGTCAGTCAACTCACATACCTGGACCTGAGTGGTGTCACTTTTTTATATTTAAGTAATCCACTCCTAGGAAGACTGTTGGAGAATGTGACAGCTACACTGCAGACATTAAAATTGAAGGGTTGTATGCTCATGAACTTCCAAATCGATGACCTCCTCCCAGCACTGAGTCAGTGCTCTCAGTTGGTTGAGGTGAATTTTGTGCACAACTTGCTGTCTGTGTCCAGTCTCAAGAAGCTGCTGCAGCATACTGCTAACCTGAGAAAGCTGACCCTGGAGATGTACCCTGCCCCTACTGAAGTCTATAATGACACTGGTGATGTCATGCCAGACAGATTTGTCCAGCACTGTTCTGAACTCTTGGAAACTCTCAGAGGTGTTAGAGAACCAAAAGAGATATATTTTGTTAGTAAGAGATGTTCATATTGCAGGGGATTCTGTGTCTCTGACCCGGAGGTTTCCCT
>NW_024433695.1:0-5478 GCF_017639785.1 Mesocricetus auratus | reverse complement strand
CATACTCTGTCACACCAATAATCAGTGCCAACTCCATGTATTGATCAAACCTTGGATTCTTGCACTTACCAAAACATTCTTGGAGGAGGAGCTTTTGTTCCTTGGAGTACACGGTGCATTCCTCTCATTTCTTATTTGGAGGTTCAGGGTGAACTTGCTTGTGAATATATTTATTTGATTGCATCAGAGGACATAGGGAACACTCAGAAGCAAAACTGACTGAAGAACATGAGGGTATCTGTCGAATTTGTTTCACTACTTTTGTTACCAGTGTTGGGACATTGTACCCATTGGGAAACTTGGTTTCATTGATTGTTCTGGGGACATTTGTGGTTCTAGGTTCCTTTCAGGATCTGGACGACATTGGACACTAGGTTGTATTGAATTTCCTGAAGGAACTAGGGGACATTGGCACCATTGCAGATTTGAGTATTTTGTAGGCTTTTGAGGCCTTTTGAAAATCAGTTTCCGTAGATGCATATTGAGGCAGTTGGTAATATGGTTAAGAGGGTGAGTCTTGCAGAATATTGGGATTTAAAATTTTTGACTTGGCTGGATCCTTTGGAAGACCTCTATGCATTGGTGGTCATGGAATCATACTGGGATGTGATGTTACGGTAGAAAGTTCATAAGTTCATTTTCTGAATAACCTGGAAGTATGGAACTGGATCAGTCAAGCTACACAGACCCTATAGGTTGCACATAAAGACTTTGGAGCATTTTCTCCAATGGTCTATGGAGTAGGGATCACTCCAGAGTTTCAACATTTGTCTCTACCTGATTATGTGTCTCTCATCCCTGTGTTATCAACATAGAAATTAACACACAGTTACTTAGTCCATAAGACAATTTTAGCTTATGAAGTCTATCAATGGAGAGGAAGTTTAGGAAATGTTTGCAAGTTCTAGTTACATTTACCTACGTCTAGTTCCTTGTTTCAAAACAAGCGGTAAAGAAAAACCCACACAGCCAAAGCAAGTTCTGAACCTGTACACCCTCATGATGTATAAAGAAGTCTTTGTAGCCACCTCACCCTGAATATCAGCAGATTAAACCCTTTTAACTGAGATCCCCATGGTATTGAGGACAAATTGAGGATAAATTTATATCCACCTTGGACTACCGAGTAGCTTCCCCTCTTATAACCAGTCATCATCCATACTTCACTCCCTTTAGCCTCACTCAATATTCCCCTCCTCCTATGGAAACCGTGGGCCACAAAACCTTTCCTGCCCTCTATGTGCCCAACTCACTGAGATTCCTGTCCACTGCCTCCTCAGTGGTGTATGAGTTTAGTACAGATAGGCTAAGCAGTGGTAGTTCACTCCTTTTATCTCAGCACTCAGAGCGATTGTAGCGCTTAGGCTCCCAGCTGCACTAGGAAGCCTCACTACTCAGTCGCTCAGTTTCAGGGACATTACCTGTAGCCTACAGGACACATATCACTGGTAAGCCAGGCCCCATTTGTGCTGCTCAGGTAGCACTGTGGCTTTCCTCTCCCGAAACTGCTACTGAGAATGGTGAATCCACACCCCATGCCCACCCAACCCCAGCCTACTTGCCTGAGTGTGCTTCCTCTGCTAGGATGGAACTGCTCCCAGTTCACCAGGATGCTTTGCTTCCATTCTCTATTCCACCAAAAAATTTTAAAGGCTGTTATCTAGCCAAGGGTCTCCCAATCTTCACAGGCTTTTCCCTCCATTAATCTGTTTGCTAGTTTTCTGTACAAGCTGTTTAGACTCTTTCAGCAGTTACTTGGAAAAGTACTGAGGATTTACAGAGGTACTGTGTTAATCCGCATAACTATACCACCTGCTGGCCAAGTATACCGATTGCAGGTAAACATCCTTTTCTCAACTGGAGATCACTAAAGGTAAGATTTTGCATTCTGGTAGTTCATTTTGTGATAAGATTACCTACTCTATACCATTGCAGACAATCTTACGATGCAGAATGTTAGACATCTCATTGCTTATTACATGAATGACATCATGGGAAAGGACTCTAAGATCCTACAAATATATTTATGTGTAATGCTAAGAATTAGATTCATAATTCACATAGTATCCTGAAGGAGAACACTTGATCATAGGGCAGAAAGTAGTGAAGTTGTGAAAACTTTGTAAATTAGAGACAAAAATTCAAAATCTTCATATCAATGGGGAAATTGTACATATGATTCAACAATTAGAATAAAACATTCAGGATCTTCAAGAAAAAGGGTACTTAGCCACCAAAACAGATAATTTGGAATATAATCAGAACAACCTTTGAGACACAATTAATTAAATGTCTCCTGCATTTATGGCCAATATAGACTCCAGCCAGGAGGAAGTTACCAAATTAGCAGAGCAAATTCACTCTGTGTCTGAAGACAGTGGCCACCTAACAGAAAGGATGATATTGCTAAAAGGTAAAAATGATGCCTTTAGAGCCCCTAGGGAAGATCATATGAAATGTGGGGAAGGATGAGCAATCAATGGTCATTAATATCCCTCAATATTAACGGCCTTAACTCACCCATAAAAAGACACAGACTAGCAGAATGGATTCGAAGACAGAACCCTTCCTTCTGCTGCATACAAGAAACACACCTCACCCTCAAAGACAGACATTACTTGAGAGTTAAAGGTTGGGAAAAATTTTTCAATCAAATGGACCCAAGAAACAAGCAGGGGTAGCAATCCTAATATCTAACAAACTAGACTTTAAAATAAAATCAATCAAAAGAGATGAAGGAGGTCATTACATACTCATCACAGGTGAAACCCAACAAGAGGAAATGTCTATCCTGAACATCTATGCCCCCAATACAAAGGCATCCACATTCGTTAAAGAAACATTATTAGAACTTAAATCTCATCTAAAGCCCCACACAGTTATAGTGGGAGATTTCAACACACCACTCTCACCACTAGACAAGAATACCAGACAGAAACTCAACAAAGAAGCAAAGGGTCTAAGAGAAGTAATGACCCAACTGGGATTAACAGATATCTATAGAACATTTCATCCACATAAAAAAGAATATACCTTCTTCTCACCACCACATGGAACCTTCTCAAAAATCGACCACATACTTGGCAGCATATCAAACCTCAGCAGCTACAAAAAAATTGGAATAACTCCATGCATCTTATCAGACCACCATGCCTTAAAATTAGAATTCAACAACAACACAAACTGCAGAAAACCTACAAACTCATGGAAATTGAATAATGTTCAACTGCACCATCCCTGGGTCAAAGAGGAAATAAAAAAAGAAATTAAAGACTTCCTCGAATTCAATGAGAATGAAGACACAACATACCCAAACCTATGGGACACTTTGAAAGCAGTGCTACGGGGGAAGTTCATAGCACTAAGTGCTCACATGAAGAAACAGGAAAACAGTTATACCAGAGAATTAACATCACAGCTAAAAGCTCTAGAACACAAAGAAGCAAACTCCCCCAGGAGGAGTAGACGCCAGGAAATAATCAAATTGAGGGCTGAAATCAACAAAGTAGAAACCAGGAAAACAATACAAAGAATCAATGCAACGAAGAGTTGGTTCTTTGAGAAAATCAACAAGATAGACAAACCTTTGTCCAAACTTACCAAACAGCAGAGAGTGAACACGCAAATTAACAAAATCAGAAATGAAAAGGGGGACATAACAACAGACTCTGAGGAAATCCAGAGAATCATTAGGTCATACTTTGAAAACCTGTACTCCACAAAATTTGAAAATTTAAAGGAAATGGATGACTTCCTGGACAGCTATCATTTGCCAAAACTAAATCAAGAACAGATAAGCAATTTAAATAGACCTATAACCCCTATGGAAATAGAAGCTGTCATCAAAAGTCTCCCAACCAAAAAAAGTCCAGGTCCAGATGGCCTCAGTGCAGAATTCTACCACAAATTCAAAGAACAGCTTATACCAATTCTTCTCAAAGTGTTCCACACAATAGAAGCAGAAGGGTCTTTGCCAAACTCTTTCTATGAGGCTTCAATAACCTTGATCCCCAAGCCACACAAAGATACAACCAAGAAAGAGAACTTCAGACCCATATCCCTCATGAACATTGATGCAAAAATACTCAATAAAATACTGGCAAATCAGATCCAAGAACACATCAAAACAATCATTCACCACGATCAAGTAGGTTTCATCCCAGGGATGCAGGGATGGTTCAACATATGAAAATCCATCAACGTAATCCACCATATAAACAAGCTGAAAAACAAAAATCACATGATCATCTCACTAGATGCTGAAAAAGCCTTTGACAAAATCCAACACCCCTTCATGATAAAGGTCTTGGAGAGATCTGGGATAACAGGGACATACTTAAATATAATAAAAGCCATATACAGTAAACCAACAGCCAACATCAAAATAAATGGACAGAAACTCAACGCAATTCCTCTAAAATCAGGAACAAATCAAGGCTGTCCACTCTCTCCATACCTTTTCAACATGGTACTTGAAGTTCTAGCTATTGCCATACGACAACAAAGGGGGATCAAGGGGATACAAATTGGGAAGGAAGAAGTCAAACATTCACTGTTTGCAGACGATATGATAGTTTACATCAATGACCCAAAGAACTCTACCAGAGAACTCTTACAGCTGATTAACACCTTCAGCAAAGTGGCAGGTTACAAGATCAACTCAAGAAAGTCAGTAGCCCTACTATATACAGATGATAAAAGGGCTGAAAGAGAAATCAGAGAAACATCACCCTTTACAA
Organism: Mesocricetus auratus; assembly: GCF_017639785.1. Classification (NCBI taxonomy): domain Eukaryota; kingdom Metazoa; phylum Chordata; class Mammalia; order Rodentia; family Cricetidae; genus Mesocricetus; species Mesocricetus auratus. Next base: position 739 of record NW_024433695.1, on the reverse strand, counting down.
TTGCCACAAACAACATAAAATACCTTGGGGTAACGCTAACCAAACAAGTGAAAGACCTGTATCGTAAGAACTTTGAATCTTTAAAGAAAGAAATTAAAGAAGCCCTCAGAAAATGGAAAGATCTCCCATGCTCTTGGATAGGTAGGATCAATGTAGTAAAAATGGCAATCCTGCCAAAAGCAATCTACAGATTCAATGCTATCCCCATTAAAATCCCAGCACAATTCTTCACAGACCTTGAAAGAACAATAATCAATTTTGTATGGAAAAACAAAAGACCCAGGATAGCCAAAACAACCCTGTTCAACAAGGCAACGTCCGGAGGCATCACTATCCCTGACCTCAAGCTCTATTATAGAGCTATAGTCCTGAAAACAGCTTGGTATTGGCACAAAAATAGACAGGCAGACCAATGGAATCGAATGGAAAATCCGGGTATTAACCCACACACGTACGAACATCTGATCTTTGACAAAGAAGCTAAAAATATACAATGGAATAAAGAAAGCATCTTCAACAAATGGTGCTGGCATAATTGGAGACTGGCATGTAGAAGAATGCGGATCGATCCATGTTTATCGCCATGCACAAAACTTAAGTCCAAATGGATCAAAGACCTCAACATAAATCCAGCCACACTGAACCTCTTAGAAGAGAAAGTGGGTGGTACCCTTGAACGAATTGGTACAAGTGCTCAGAGAAGATATGGTCACAAGTTTAAAAACATTAGAAGATTCAC
>NW_024433694.1:0-5725 GCF_017639785.1 Mesocricetus auratus | reverse complement strand
TTAAACTTCAAATCACTGAGCAGTACATGAATTACAACGTAATATAATGTGTAAAGAGAAGCCTTCCCACCAGCCTGGTTCCAGAGCTGCATCAGTCCAAAATGAACACACAGGAGGCTATCTTAATTATGAAGCTGTTGGCCTTGCTTGTTTCTTACTGGATAGCTCTGTCTTAAGTAATTACCCCATAATTGTTAATCTAAGTATTTCTCTTACCAGAGAACTTTCCGGCCTTCCTACCGCATGGCATTACATCTTGACTCTCTGTGTTTCTCCTTCCTAGAGTCCTCCTGGACTCCTAGTACCACCTATCTAGGTTCCCTATTGGCCAACAGTGCTTTATTGACAAATACAAAGGACTTCCCCCACCATCTCCTCTTTTCTGTCTAAACAAAAGGAAGGTCTTAACTTTAACATAGTCAAATTATATATAACAGAACAGTTATCAAGTAAGAACAGTTACAATATTTTGTCTCTCAACATTTAGCAAGATTTAAAGAAAATATCATCCATCCCATCCTTGTGAGTCCAAAGTTCTATATGTAGCTTATCTTTTATCATAACTAAGGAAAACTATAATTATAACTATCTGTCTTCAACTCCATCAAAGACCACAGAAGGATAATACATAAACACTAGGATTGACAGAGACATCTTGCTGCCTGGACAGTCACCTGAAGTTTCTCTGTAATGTTGGGACATCCATCTTCAGCCCATAGTCCACAATGTGTCCAGAAAATTTCTCAGCAAAGCAGGAAATTTCAAACTGTCCATCTGCATTGGCAGTCTGTCAGTTTTCTGTGTCCTGCAGAAAGTCTCATAGACTCTTCCATGAAGCAGGAACCCTGAAGGACTGTTTGAGTTCAGCAGTCACTTTCCTGTGGGTCCTGCATGTACAGTTTATACAGCAACAGTCAAAGAGTCCAGACAAGATCAGTTTCTTGCCCAAATGGCTAATCTTGCCATGTTAAAAGCAAACTTCATAACAAGTTTCTTCGATGCCCATCTTCCTCTCAGACGTAATTGGTGCTGCCAGGAGCAGACATTTCTCATTGTCAAGAAAAACCCTAAACCATTTTAAATGCCATTTTTCTGATGGTCTTTGAAAGGTTTGAAGACTGCCTATCTATCTCAAATATATTTCTGTATATCTAGAAAACCTAACTTATCTAACTATAAGTCCTGACTATTATAAGTAACTATCTATAATCTGTATTTAATTATGCATTATTTTTAAAATATCAGTATAAGCACAATACTTAATCAAGAGGAGAAATATACACATCACAAAATTGACCTTGAATTTGTATCAATAAATGAAAAACCATACCAATACAAAGTATTCATTTCCATATCATAATCCCCTTTTTCCTTTAAAAAGAGATTGGTTGTGATCATTAGCCAATTATAAACAATCCCATTTAAATGAAACAAAGATTTATAAACAAAATAGTAATTAGGACGTTGCTCATTCCAAACTGCTTCATGCTGGAAGGGGGCGCTGTTCATACCATGGGGATCATGACAAAACTCAGAAACCTGTGTAAGTCCTTATTTTCGGGTCTGTAAGACTGCATCATCTTAGCTGTTTCAATTGTTGGAACATCTGGCCCACTGCTTCCGGGGGTCATGGTTCATCAAACCTCAGAAGCCTGGAAGGAATCCTCAGCTTTTCATTTTCTGTAGAAACATAAACAAAAAGTCCTTTCCCAAGTAACATATACTTATACTTAAATTTTGAAGTCAAGGCATTTTTAAAAGGTATAAGTTGAATTAATTCAGCGGCATTTATAATCAAGTGTACTTTAGCAGTTATTCCTTTTTGAGCAATCAAAAAACTGAAAAACACAATAGCGTACAGTATCCAGAATTTCTGTGTATTTTTATCTTTACGTGGCTTATTTATTTATCTATTATTATTACTGTATTTCTTTTACTTTTATTACTTTATTTATTTCTCTGAGACAGGTTTTGTCTTTGGAAATCTACCTGCCTCTGCCTCTGCAGCAATCCTACAGGCTTGCGCCACCATAGCTGGCTTCTCTATTTATTTACCATTATGTCGTTTCTTTTTCTCTCTCAATCTTATATATATTGTTAAACACAGTGTAAACCTTTAGAGGTTTTTCTTCATCCAAGTCTGACTTTACTGTAAATCTTTATGTTTTTCTGGCCACGTGTCATATCTGTTAAAACTGCAGCTGTTTAAACTGCCATTTTTCCAAGATGGCGGGCGTAAGCGTGATTCCAGCCACAGTCTCAGTCTATGCTGAGATCCAGCAAAAGCTGCCAGCTTAGAGATGTGGCCACTGCCACTTCCAGCTGTACGTACACACCTTTCAATTGTTAGCAGAGCCTCTTAAAAGAACCTTGCTGGTTTTTTTGTTTTTGTTTTTGTTTTTTTGCTTATGCTGAGTCAGGAAGTCTCTCTTAAGCGAATCACATGAGTTTCTGCTTGTCGCTAGCAAAACAGAGCCCACCTGAGAAAATGCTGCTACCAAAAATCTATGCTTCTATCTGTTCTTCTGTTTCAAAAATTCCTTTAAAGCTTTTGTTATTTTACATGGAAATTCATTACCCCACTTCTGGTACCATTTTGTAAAGAGAAGCCTTCCTGCCAGCCTGGGTTCAAGAGCTGCATCAGTCCCAAATGAACACACAGGAGGCTATATTACTTATGAAGCTGTTGGCCTTGCTTGTTTCTTACCAGCTAGCTCTGACTTAAGTAATTACCCCATAATTGTTAATCTAAGTATTTCTCTTACCAGAGAACTTTCCAGGCTTCCTACCCCATGGAGTTACATCTTGACTCTCTGTGTTTCTCCTACCTAGAGTCCTCCTGGACTCCTAGTACCACCTATCTTGGTTTCCTATTGGCCAACAGTGCTTTATTGACAAATACACAGGACTTCCCCCATCAATCATGCATATACTGTCATACTTCTCTAAGACAATACTTTCTGATTTGAGTTCTGTATACTTTCCTGAATGTATATCATATTATAATTAAAACATTATTAAAATCATAGCCCCTATAGTTCAGAACCCTGCTACTTCATTTGGGTGCTATAGATTCATAAATAATAAACATTATTTATCTTGGACATTAATCTACTTCCACTCAAGAAATGTTATCCTATGGATAGATAATGCCAAAATCTATGGCTGCACTCCTGGCATCATCAACCTACTTGTCAACCAGACCTCATGAACATTATGCTCACCTTGGACAGTCCCATTCCCCAATTCCATGTTTTCTGTCTCTAATGTCTTGAGTCTATTCCTTCCTTTTCTCCAGAAGCCTTCATTCTCCTTCCCACCTCATGTCTTTTCCTGGACAATGACAGTAGCTATATAATCTGTCTTCACAGCAAGTAGATTTTATATACAGTATAAATACAGCTTCATTAAGTTACTACATGCAGTAATGACACTCCATTGTTAAAGCTGTTAACATCTCTCAGTGGCTTGCTAAGCACAATCAAAGCTACTGGACCTGCCCTATACAGCATCCTTACTATCCCCTTTGCCACCTACCCATCCTTCCTTTGCCATTCTTTTTCCCATACTTGGCCCACTTTGTCAGCTCTCTCTGTGTCATCTTGCTATCAATACCTTTGTTTCATATACTTATAATTGTTCTTCTTCTAAAGACAATTTTAACTCCAGAGTCTTAATTGTGCTTATTCTACAAGGTCCAATTAAAATGCTACCCTTTTCATGAATTATTTTCCTTATTCCTTCCTGATCAATGTCACTCTCCTTTATTGCTTCATTTACCATTAGGGAGACGGATTAAAAAGATGGGGGAAAGTGAAGGAACGGGAAAAAGATGGCGGCTCCTCACTCCAGCCTTGCCAGCTAACAGATAAAACTTCTAGCACAATTAATATTTTCTGTAAAGATTGCTGATGAAGAGACATGATGTTTTTAATGTAGAATTATCTTCTAAGGAATGTTACAGTACAATGAATGCTTGTGGGCTGAGCAATAACATCTTGAGCATAATATTCCTCCTTTCCCAGATATTTTCTAGAAAATTCACAAAAGGGGCTACTAATTTTTGTTTAGAGTGAAAATCTTAACCTCCTGTGCAATTCTTAGGATCTGGGGTTTTAGTTCATAAGCTGCAATTATACTGTCTGGTGTACTTCAAAAACTAGCCAGTCAGGTCATTTAGGTTTCTTAGCAACTCTTTGAAGCTGAAACCTCACAGCCTCCCAAATCATAGACATGGCTATTGTGCAGGCAGTCAAGGGTGACACTTCTTTGGGAAGCCCACATGACACTATGATTAGTCTTATCCTTTCTTTGAGTACCTATATTTTTATTGGTCCCCTTCTATGCTTATAGACTCCTTTTGTAAACTCCAAAGTTGCTGCACCCTGTATCTTCCTGAAATTCCTTTCAGTGGCAAATGAGGCTTCTGGCTTCCATTGAGCTAAGTCTCTGGAATAAATGAACTCCTTGGGCTGCAAGAGGCAGTTCAGAGCTGTGTCCCCAGCCCAGGCCTGATTGCTCCTGGTAGCATGTAAGTCTTGTACTGAACTATCTGCAACTATATGTAACTAGCTATTTTTGCTTGAATCTAAGCCCCTGCACAGAAATGTTGAATATATAACCAGCAGTCATGAGTCTGGATCCTACATTTGCTGCTGGTCTTGTGTGACTTCAGGGAAGTCAACCTGAGTTTCAAATTTCTTTTCTTTTTTCAGGATTTGGACAGGAATGAGATTTTCCAGGAGTAATGACAATTTAAACCTTATCATAAAATAAAGTCCTCTAAGATCGCTGGAGAGCACTTGGATTCAAATATAAGGCTCTTAGCTAAGGAACTTCTACAGTGACTCATGTTTGGAAAACCTTTCCCCCATGTTTAGGATACTCATTTTGTTTTTTCTTGTCCTTTAGAGACCTTTAACATCTTAGAAGACAGTCTATGAGATGTATTCCTACTTATTTCCTGAACATAAGCCTGAGCCTGGAAAATTCTCAGTCCAGAAACACTCTTGCTTCAAGTCATTATTCAGAGGAACCATGTTGTGGCAGGGTGCTATATCACTTAGAGTGAGATAAGGAATGGGAACAGAAATGGCTTTAGACTCTGGTTCATGGAGTGGGGGGAGCGCGATCAGATCTACACACATTAATTGAGACTTTAGTAACTCAATGGTTCATTTTTTGGCAGACACCACCATAAAAGGAACCTGGTGATCACGCAGTTCCCAGGGGTCATTTTGCAGGCCCTTGTGCCAATTGCTAAAATGGGTTTCCTACTTACTGCAGCAGGCAAGCTACTGAGAGATGCCAGGTTTCCCCTGCTCTCTAGAGGTTTTCTTCAGCTTGTCACATTGCTTACCTCCGAAAGCCCTGTTGCTAGGCAACCATGAGCTCTTTCAATCACTTAAGTTTAAAGTGCTTTTTATGAAATCTCTCTTCTTGGCACACTTGAATGATGGTAGGGGTTACTAAGTGGAAAGGACAACTCTGAAACTGGCCAGTTTGTGATCTCAGGGCAGTTAACTAAATTGGTTTTCTCAAATAGGAAATGGAGTGATCCTAGCTGATGGAATAATGATCAAGACCATAACGGTATCATAGTGCCAAGCAGTAAGAGTCTGATCAGGTCTCAAGAATGCTCATGGAAACTATCACACTTCATTCAAGGTCAGTGACTATTATTCCTTCAGTCACTATACTCTTTCAAACTAGCAAGTTAAAAAAA
>NW_024433693.1:0-8513 GCF_017639785.1 Mesocricetus auratus | reverse complement strand
TCTATTGGCCAGCAGTAATTTATTGACATATACACAGGATTTCCCCAACATCTCCTCTTTTCTGTCTAAACAAAAAGAAAGGGTCTTAACTTTAACATAGTCAAATTGTATATAACAGAACAGTTATCAAATAAGAACATAGTTACAATATTTTAGCAAGATTTAAAGAAAATATCATCCATTCCATCCTTGTGAGTCCAAAGTTCTATATGTAGCTTATCTTTTATCATAACTAAGGAAAACTATAATTATAACTATCTATCTTCTACTCCATCAAAGACCACAGAAGGATAATATATAAACACTAGGATTGACAGAGACATCTTGATACCTGGACAGTCACCCAAAGTTCCTCTGTAACGTTGGGGCATCCATCTTCAGCCCATAGGCCACAATGTGTCTGGAACACTTCTCAGCAAAGCAGGAAATTTCAAACTGTCCATCTGTATTGGCAGGCTGTCAGTCATTTCTCTGTTTCCTGCAGAAAGTCTCTCATAGACTCTTCCATGAATCAGGAACCCTGTAAGACTGAGTTCAGCAGTCACTTTCCTGTGGGTCCTGCATGGCCAGTTTATACAGCAACATTCAGTCTAGGCAAGAGCACTTTCTTACCCAAATGTCTAATCTTGCCATGTTAAAAGCAAACTCCATAACGAGTCTCTTCAATGCCCATCTTCCTCTCAGACGTAATTGGTGCTGACAGGAGCAGACATTTCTCATTGTCAAGAAAAACCCTAAACCATTTTAAATGCCATTTTCTGAAGGTCTTTGAAAGGTCTGAAGACTGTATATCTATCTCAAATACATCTCTATATATCTAGAAAACCTAACTTACCTAACAATAAGATCTGACACTTATAAGTAACTATCTATAGCCTGTATTTAATTATGCATTACTTTTTAAAAGATCAGTATACACACAATACTTAATCAAGAGGAGAAATATACACATCACAAAATTGACCTTGAATTTGTATCAATAAATTAAAATACCCATACCATAATTCACCTTTTTACCATTAAAAAAGATTGGCTGTGATCACTAGCCAATTATAAACAACCCCATTTAAATGAAAACAAAGATTTGTAAACAAGATGGGAATTAGGACATCGTTCATTTCAAACTGCTTCGTGCTGGAAGGGGGCACTGTTTATACCATGGGGATAATGACAAAACTCAGAAACCTGTATAAGTCCTTATTTTCAGGGTCGGTAAAGCTGCATCATCTTAGCTGTTTCAATTGTTGGAACATCTGGTCCACTGCTTCCGGGGGTCTTGGTTTGTCAAACCACAGAAGCCTGGAAGGAATCCTCAGCTTTGCATTTTCTGTGGAAACATAAACTAAAACTCCTTTTCCGAGTAACATATCCTTATATTTAAATTTTGAAGTCAAGGCATTTTTAAAAGATAGAAGTTGAATTAATTCAGCAGCATTTATAATCAAGTGTACTATAGCAGCTGTTCCTTCCTTAGCAATAAAAAAACCTGAAAAACACAATAGCATACAGTATCCAGACTCTTTGTGTATTTTCCATCTTTACATGGCTTATTTATTTATCTATTATTACTCTATTTCTATCACTTTTATTTTTTTTCTCTAAGACGGAGTTTCTCTTTGGAAATCCACCTGCCTCTGCCTCTGCAGCAATGCCTACCGGTGTGCGCCACTACAGCGCCAGAGTTTTATTTATTTACTACTTTGCCATTTTATTTTCTCTCTCAATCTTACGTATATTTTAAACACACTGTAAACCTTTAGAGGTTTTGTTTATCTAAGTCTGACTTTACTGTAAATCTTTACGTTTTTATGGTTGCGTGTCTTATCTGTCAAACGGCGGCTTTTTTTTTAAACAGTGGTTTTTTTAAACTGCCGGGTTTTCTTTTTTTTCCATCAAGATGGCGGGCATAAGCGTGACTCCAGCTTACCACCTCAGTCCATGCTGACCTCCAGCAAAAGCTGTCTATTCCAGCTGTACGTACAACTTTTAAATCGTTAGCAAAGCCTCTTAAAAGAACCTTGTTGGTTTTTTTTTATGTAGAGTCAGGAAGACTCCGGTAAGCGAGCCGCGTGAATCTCAGCTTGTCATTAGCAAAACAGAGCACACATGAGAAAATGTTGCTACCAAAAATCTGTGCTTCTCTCGGTTATTCTGTTTCTAAAATTCCTTTAAAGCTTTTGTCATTCTACGTGGAAATTCAATCCCGCTTCTGACAACCATTCTGTAATGTGAAGCCTTTTTCTTTGAGAGAAACTTTCCCGCCCACCTAGTTCTAGAGCCGCATCAGTCCCAAATAAACACACAGGAGGCTCTATTAATTATGAAGCTGTTGTCCTTGCTTGTTTCTTACTGGCTAGTTCTGACTTAAGTAATTACCCCATAATTGTCAATATAAGTATGTCTCTTACCGGAGAATGGTTCCGGGCTTCCTACCTCCATGGCATTACATCTTGATTCTCTGTGTTCTCCTGTGTTTCTCCTTCCCAGAGTCCTTCTGGACTCCTAGTCCATCCTATCTAGGTTCCCTGTTGGCCAGCAGTAATTTATTGACATATATACAGGACTTCCCCAACACATCTCCCTGTGTGTCTCTGTCTGCTAGAACAATTATTCACTTGCCTTTTTTCTACAAATGTTTGTACATGGACCATGTGTTCATATTGCCTTAAAGAAAAGCTTACTTAATTTTAGTAAAATAATCTGATTAAGACAGACGAACCAGAATGGGTGCCTCCATTTTGGGAGACCCCCACTTAATGGGACAGCAAAACACAGGTATATTACTTGAGAAACGGAGTTGGTCACTAGCCCTCGGGATTATGACCCTGGGCAACACAGTCTTTAGCCCTAGTTTGCCATATGGAAAGCCACAAGCCCAGTGTCATTTTCTAACAAAGCAGATCATGATTTCTTTGTCAACAGACAACCCCTCAGTGCAGGCCTGTTTGAGCCAGCAAGACAAATGTGTTACCAATGACAGGTACATACTGGGGGACATCTACCAACCTAAGACAGAGGGTTTGTGAGGCCTGGACAGACTTCTCATTGACAGGTAAGATAGATGTCAACATCCAGGGCAACCTAAGCCAGATGCTCATTATTCAAAAATTATATATAAAAGGGGGGTTTGTTGCACCCTTCCCCCATGGGGGTCTGTTGACTGCTTGTTACTAGGAGCTTTTACAAAACATTTCTCATCCCCGCCTCCCAGTAAGGCCTGCATGCCAGTTCCTGTTTATTGTCTAAATGTTAATATCTTTTTTGGGCCTACCCCTTTGCGGGAGGGCTCTGGGAACATAGGCTACTGACAGAAAGACCCCGAATTTATAGAAATAAATTATAAGCTTAAACAGTGAGGGCACCCCACTAGAGAACTTGGAAAGTGAACAAAGGACCCCATCCCAGGAACTGGCCAAACCACAGAATGGAATGTACGGTTTAGCAACCTAAATTGCAGAAGGGCTGTAAACCCACAAAAGGCCAATTCTTGGCTGCTGACCACCTGTGAAGAACTGACCAGGGCGTCAGAGATGGGCATACAAGATTAGTTGGAAATACGGAGATAACACTATTTACTTAGGGAGAGATAATTAACTCATACCAAGGTTTGAGGAATTTACAACATGTAGGTCAGGAAGACATCTACTTCCCCGGGTCAGGAGTCACGTACCTGCCTCCCCCATCACAAGATAGGGACCTCTCCCAAAAGCTTTTGGTTTTTGTCTTTAAAAGCTGATTGTAAGTGAACCTCGGGGCCATTCGGTCTAAAAGCTGACAGAGACCCATCTGCAGATGCCTAATTAAATCCTCTTGCGTGTTGCATCAATTGGTGCGTGGGCTCTTGATTCTTGGGGTGACAAATCCAGCTTGGGGACACTTCCTCAATTCGGGGTACCCCAACATTGGAGGTCCCACCGAGATTGTGTCCCCCAGACTCAACTCCACTGCCAATTGGTGGTAAGACTGAGCTCAAAATTTATGTTCTGTATGTTCTCTCCTGTCTGAGTCTATTCTGGTGCCGGACCTCTATTTGTGCTCTGGGGGGCCTGTATTACCCGGGTTTCGTTTTTGTGCCCCAGAGACCTGTATTGTGCCCTGGGACGGAAGTTCCAGGGACCTGTATTGTGCCCTGGGATGGAAGTTCCAGGGACCTCTATTGTGCCCTTGGACGAAAGTTCCAGGGACCTGTATTTTGCCCTGGACGGAGGTGCCAGAGACCTGTATTTGAGCCTCAGATGAAAGTCGTGAGGACCTGAAGTGCCTGCAGGACCTGTATTTCATGCCCACACCGGAATCTCCTTTATAGCCGTGATCTGTCTGTCGTCTTTCTACTGTTTGTGTTTATCTGTACCCATGGGACAATCTCTAATAACCCCCTTAAGTTTGACTTTAGATCATTGGCCAGCCATCCTGGACCAGGCCCACGATGAAGCAATGGAGGTTCGAAAGAAGAGATAGCGAACTTTCTGTTCTTCAGAATGGCCCACCTTTGATGTGGGCTGCCCTAGTGATGGTACCTTTAATATCACCATTATTTTGCAGGTTAAAGCTCGGGTTGTTCAACCCAAACCTCAAGGCCGTCCTAACCAGGTCCCTTACATCATCCCCTGGGAAAGTCTGAGCTGCAACCCACCCCCCTCTACCAGGCTGCAGCCAAGGAAAGATCGAACAGCAGGAGGGAGCCGATAAGCCTGGGACCTCCCAGGCTTTCCCACTCTGCTCGATGGGAGGAGGGATCAACCAATACTGGCCCTTCTCATCAGCTGATCTCTACAACTGGAAAACTCATAATCCTTCTTTCTCACAAGACCCCCAGGCCCTAACAGGTCTCATCGAGTCCATCCTCATGGGATGATTGCCAGCAGCTACTACAAACACTCCTCACAACAGTGGAGAGGCAGACAGACCTCCTGGAAGCTAGAAAGGACGTCCTGGGGCCGGACAGGAGACCTACTCAGCTTCCCGATGAGATAGAGGCTCACTTTCCCTTAACACGCCCGGAATGGGACTTCAACACACCACACAATAGGGAGCGTCATCCTCTCTATTGCCAGACACTGTTGGCGGGTCTCAAAAGGGCAGGGAGACGCCCCACAAATTTGGGCAAGGTACCTATCACAAGACCTTAGGCATGTATCAAAAATATGCCCATTCATCCAACAAGGATGTCTGTTCCACAATGTTCATAGTAGCATTATTTTTAATAGCCAGAATGTGGTACTTATACACAATGGAGTTCTATTCAGAAAAAAAATTAAATCCTGAGATTCGCAGGCAGTAGAAAGAACCATCCTGAGTGAGGTAATGCAAGTCTGAGGAGTAAGTTCTGCCAGTATTCCCTTTAGAGAGTGTGTGTGCATCTGTCTGTCTTTTGACTCTGTGTCTATTTATTCATGTAGTGTAGTAATTTCTCCTACTAAGCAGGTATGTTTTATTTTAGATTTTTTGGTACCTCGTAATATTTAGAGCAGTGAGAAAATAAGACAGCAGAATCTCACTATGTAGTTGTGGCTGGCCTTGAAACTCCATGTAGGACATCGATGGCCTTAAGGTAAGCTTATCTCTGTCTTGCAAAAATTAGGATTGGTAGTGCTTACCATATTCTTTCTTTGCTCTTAATTATGCATCTTCACATATCAGCCAGAACTAGTACTTTTTCAAACTTTCATGTAATCTCATGTTTATTTTCTGATGTGATGATTAGCATTCCCTTCAGAATGCAGTTTAGATTTTGTAGTTAAAATGAAAATCTGTCTTTCATTTTAATTCAAACAATGGTATTAGAATATTGGAGTTTGCCAGGCAGTGGTGGCCCACTCTGAAGGCAGAGGCAGGTGGATCTTTGAGTTTGAGGCCAGCCTGGTCCTCAGAGTTAATTCTAGGGCAGCAAGTGCTGTTACACAGAGAAACCCTTTCATGAACTCCCTCCAAAAATGTTGGACCTTGTTCATTATAGACAAATACTTTAACTTAGTATAGAGAAATTTACATTTTTTCAAAAATTAATATTTTGACTTGTTTATATATTAATCTATAGTACATTACAACTTCCTTTAGTCCCCAAAGAAAAATGATATAAAATATTCTATATTTATTGATTTATTTCCATAGAGAAAAGAGGAGAGCTCATGAACGGGGACAGGAAATGGAAAGAGAGAGAGAGAGACAGAGAGAGAGAGAGAGAGAGAGAGAGAGAGAGAGAGAGAGAGAGAGAACGGGAACAAGAAAGAGAATGAGAGAGAGAAAGAGAATGGGAGCTTGAAAGAGAAGGATAAGAAAGTGACAGGGAAGCGGATGAAGAACATGCGTATGAACAAGGAAAACTTGAAAGAAAGCTGAGCTGTTTTTCAAGAGGTGAACAGGAAATGCTTTATCTTGTAAAATGTGTCAGCCATGGTTTGTAGAATCTTGTGTAACATTTTAAAGTTTGAAAATTTTCTTTTTAGCGCCTTAAGAATAGGGAAAGCAGAGAATGAAAGAAAACCAGCAATATGAGAAAGAGGCAGAAAGAGAAGAAAGAAGACAAAAAATAGTTAGATTTTAGATTCAAAAAATTGTTATTATCAAGTTAAAAACATTCAATTTTACTCTAATATAAAACCTTTTAAATACATGACAGCTTCTTAGTTAATATTTTTTTGATGTGGTTTCACTGTAACTCTGTCTGTTTTGGAATATATGATGTAGATTAGGTTGGCTTCAAATTCTTTTTTTTTAATTTTATTTTCCAATTTAAATTTAGATAAGAAACAAGGTTGCTTCACAAGTCAGTTCCAGGTCCCTCTCCCATTCCCTCCCTCCCGAGCCCTCCCCCCCCCAGTTATCCCCTCATTTCCCCAGGGAGGGTGAGGCCCTCCATGGGGGTGTGCATAGTCTGTCATTTCATATAGGGCAGGGCCTAGACCCTTCCCCAAGAGTTCGGGGTGAGAGTGCACCTCACATTGTTCTATGGTAGTCCAAAGTCCGTGTGTATACTTGGGATGGGTACTGATCTGCTGCCCAAGGCTCAATAGATTCCCTAGGCCTCCTCACTGACACCCACATTCAGGGGGTCTTGATCAGTCCCACGCTGGCTTCCCAGGCTGATGCCTGGGATTCAAAAGTTAACCTTTGTCTGGTCAGCTGTTTCTGGGGGTTAAACCAGCCCAGACTTAATCCCTTTGATCATCAGTCCTCACTCTCTGTTACTGGCTTTCTTGAGTTCAGCTCAGTACTTAACCAAGGGAGTCTGCCTCTTCTTCGATCAGCCACTAAATAAAGTTTCTGTTTCCCAGACTCTCTGGCCATAGGATTGAAGGCTGACACTCCCCAGATCTATGTCTAAAATCCATATATGAGAGAGTATATGCCATGTTTCTCTTTTTGTGACTGGGTTACCTCACTCAGGATGGTTTCTTCTAGTGTCATCCATTTGCCTGCGAATCTCATGATTCCATTATTTTTTTCTGCTGAATAGTACTCCATTGTGTAGATGTACAACATTTTCTCTATCCACTCTTCAGGTGAGGGACATCTAGGTTGCTTCCAAGTTCTGGCAATTACAAATAAAGCTGCTATGAACATAGTGGAACAGACATCTTTGTTGTATGAATGGGCATCTTTTGGATATATGCCTAAGAGTGGAGTTGCTGGGTCTTGTGGTAGGTTTATTCCCATTTTTCTGAGGAATCTCCATACTGATTTCCAAAGTGGCTGAACCAGTTGGCACTCCCACCAGCAATGGAGGAGTGTCCCCCTTTCACCACATCCTCTCCAGCATAAATTGTCATTGGTGTTTTTGATTTTACCCATTCTGACAGGAGTGAGATGGTATCTGAGAGTTGTTTTGATTTGCATTTCCCAGATGTCTAAGGATGTTGAGCACTTTCTCAAGTGCCTCTCAGCCATTTTAGACTCCTCTATTGAAAACTCTCTATTTAGTTCTGCAGCCCACTTTTTAATAGGGTCCTTTGGTGTTTTGGAGACTTGCTTCTTGAGCTCTTTGTAAATTTTGGAGATCAACCCTCTGTCAGATGTGGGATTAGTGAATATTTTTCCCATTCTGTGGGCTGCCTTTTGGTCTTGCTGACTGTGTCCTTTGCTTTACAGAAGCTTGTCAGTTTCAGTAGGTCCCATTTATTAATTTTTGATCTCACTGTCTGTGCTACTGGTGTTATATTCAGGAAGCTGTCTCCTGTACCAATTCGTTCAAGGGTACCACCCACTTTCTCTTCTAAGAGGTTCAGTGTGGCTGGATTTATGTTGAGGTCTTTGATCCATTTGGACTTAAGTTTTGTGCATGGCGATAAACATGGATCGATCTGCATTCTTCTACAGGCCAGTCTCCAATTATGCCAGCACCATTTGTTGAAGATGCTTTCTTTATTCCATTGTATATTTTTAGCTTCTTTGTCAAAAATCAGATAGAAATAATGACCCAACTGGGATTAACAGATATCTATAGAACATTTCATCCACATAAAAAGAATATACCTTCTTTTCACCACCACATGGAACCGTCTCAAAAATCGACC
>NW_024433692.1:0-12378 GCF_017639785.1 Mesocricetus auratus | reverse complement strand
AAATTTTCAGTAAATGGCCTGGCTGTCAAGGTAGATTTTCTGAATTAATTTTTAGAATTTTTTTCTACTATATAAAATTTTATTGAATCCCAAATTCTGGCATGTAGAAGTATCATTATTCTTTTTTATCATTTTTATTTTAATTTTAAATAGCTTGTTTTACATGTCAATCCCAGTTCCCTCTCCCTCCGGTCCTCCCGCACTACCCTTCCACCCACCCTCCCACCCTATTGCCAAATCCTTCCACATAGGGGATATCTAGAGTCTGTCATTTTACTCTGGGTAGGGTCCAGGCACTCCCCTATGAGTCCAGGCTGAGAGAGCATCCCTCTTTGTGCTATAGGCACACGATGACAGTTTGTATTCCAGGGATAGACACTGATCCATAGCTCAGGGTCCCATAGGTTGCCCAGGCCTTCTCGCTGACACTCACATTTGGGGGGTCCAGATCAGTCCCATGCTGGCCTCCCCACTGTCAGTCTGGGGTCCAAGAGCTCTCCCCTGTTCAGATCAGCTGTCTCTGCTGGGTTTGCCAGCCCAGACTACTATATCCAGCAAAGCTCTCAATTACCATAGATGGAGAAAACAAAATATTCCATGACAAAGCCAGATTTAAACAATACGTATCCATGAATCCAGCTCTACAGAAAATGCTAGAAGGAAAACCTAGAGCCAAGTAAGATAACTACATTTACAAAGACACGGGCAATATATAATCACATTTTACAAAACACCAAAAGAAAAAGGGAGGAGAAACCACACAAAATAACTTCACTAACAATAAATCAAGCACAAACAAGGATCACCAATCAATGGTCATTAATATCCCTCAATGTCAACGGCCTCAACTTGCCTATAAAAAGACACAGACTAGCAGAATGGATACTAAGACAGAACCCTTCCTTCTGCTGCATACAAGAAACACATCTCAACATCAAAGACAGACATTATCTCAGAGTAAAGGGTTGGGAAAAGATCTTCCAATCAAACGGTCCCAAGAAACAAGCAGGTGTAGCAATCCTAATATCTAACAAATTAGAATTTTTTATCATTTTTTATTTTAATTTTAAATAGCTTGTTTTACATTTCAATCCCAGTTCCCTCTCCCTCCCCTCCTCCCGCCTCCCCCTTCCCCCCCACCCACCCACCCTATTGCCAAATCCTTCCACATAGGGGATATCTAAAGTCTGTCATTTCACTCAGAGTAGGGTCCAGGCACTCCCCCTAAGACTCCAGGCTGACAGAGCATCCCTCTTTGTGCTATAGGCACACGATGACTGTTTGTATTCCAGGGATAGACACTGATCCACAGCTCAGGGCCCCATAGGTTGCCCAGGACTTCTCGCTGACACTCACATTTAGGGGGTCCAGATCAGTCCCATGCTGACCTCGCCACTGTCGGTCTGGGGTCCAAGAACTCTGCCCTGTTCAGATCAGCTGTCTCTGATGGATTTGCCAGCCCAATCTTTGCCATGCAAATGCTCATCCCTCCTCTCTCTCTATCACTGAGTTCCTTGGGTTCAGTTCAGTGATTAATTGTGTGTTTTCCTCTGCTTCCATCAGTCACAGGATGAAGGCTCCCGGATGGTTATAGACATCAAGTTCATTATCAGGAATGGGCATTTGAGGTGGTCTCTCCACTATTGCTTAGCTTGCCAATTGGTGTTATTCCTTTAGAACACTCGAGGTCACTCTGGTGCCTGATCTGTCTTCTATCCTATGGTTACCTCTTCCCCCTATTCTACCCCCACCCACTCAACTTCCTGTTCCCCCATGACCAACTCTATTCCTCTTCAACCCCTCTCTTCTTCCCAGCTCCCACTCCCCCCCCACACCTCGCCGTGTTCCTCATCTATTCAGAGGATCTTGTCTCAATCCTCTTCTCTTGGGTACTATGCATATATGCATACCTTTTAGGTTCTTTCCTGTTTCCCAGACTCTCTATCAATGGAAGTGCAAACTGTCACTATCCTGATCCATGTCTAAAATCCATATATTAGTGAGTTCATACCATGTTTGTCTTTTTGCGACTGGGTTACCTCACTCAGGATGGTTTCTTCCAGTGCTATCTATTTACCTGCGAATTTCAAGATTCCATTGTTTTTTTCTGCTGAGTAATACTCCATTGTGTAAATATACCACATTTTCTCTATCCACTCTTCAGTTGAGGGGCATCTAGGTTGCTTCCAGGTTCTGCCTGTTACAAATAATGCTGCTATGAACATAGTGGAGCAGATGCCCTTGTTGTATGAATTTGCCTCATTTGGATATATGCCTAAGAGTGGAATTGCTGGGTCTAGTGGTAGATTAATTCCCATTTTCCTGAGGAATCTCCACACTGATTTCCAAGGAGGCTGTACAATTTGTCACTCCCACCAGCAGTGGAGTAGAGTTCCCCTCTCTCAGCATCCTCTCCAGCATAAATTGTCTTCAGTGTTTTTGATTTTAGCCATTCTGACAGGAGTAAGACGGTATCTCAGAGTTGTTTTGATTTGCATTTCCCTGATGGCTAAAGATGTTGAGCACTTTTTTAAGTGTCTCTAAGCCATTTTAGTCTCCTCTATTGAGAATTCTCTATTTATTTCTGTACTCCACCTTTTAATTGGATCCTTTGGTGTTTTGGAGACTTGTTTCTTGAGTTCTTTGTAAATTTTGGAGATTGGCACTCTGTCAGATGTAGGGTTAGTGAATATCTTTTCCCATTCTGTGGCCTGCCTTTTTGTCTTTTTGACTGTGTCCTTTGCCTTACAGAAATTTTAAGTTTCAGAAGGTCCCTTTTGTTAATTGTCGATCTCTGTGCCTTTGCCACTGGTGTTATGTTTAGGAAGTGGTCTCCTTTACCAACTCATTGAAGAGTATCTCCCACTTTCTCTTCTAAAAGTTTCAGTGTGGCTAGATTTACAATGAGATCTTTGATCCATTTGGACTTAAGTTTTGTACAAGGCGATAAATATGGATCTATCTGCAGTCTTCTGCATACCAGTACCCAGTTATGCCAGCACCATTTGTTGAAGATGCTTTCTTTTTTCCATTGTACAGTTTTAGGTTCTTTGTCAAAAATCAAGTGTTCAGAGGTGTGTGGGATAAAATTAGGGCTTTCAATTCGGTTCCATTGGTCTACCTGCCTATTTTTGTGCCAATACCACGCTGTTTTCAGGACTATAGCTCTATAATAGAGCTTGAAGTCAGGTATGGTGATGCCTCCTGAAGTTCCTTTATTTTATAGGGTTGTTTTGGCTATCCTGGGCCTTTTGTTTTTCCATATAAAGTTGCTTAATGTCCTTTCCAGGTCCTTGAAGAATTGTGATGGAATTTTGATAGGGATTGCATTGAATCTGTAGACTGCTTTTGGCAAGATTGCCATTTTTATTATGTTGATCCTACCAATCCAAGAGCATGGGAGATCATTCCATTTTCTGGTATCTGCTTTGATTTCTTTCTTTAAGGACACAAAGTTCTTGATATACAGGTCTTTCACTTCCTGGATTAACATTATCCCCAGATATTTGATGTTGTTTTTGGCTATTGTAAAGGGTGATGTTTCTCAGATTTCTTTCTCAGTAACCTCATCACTTCAGGGCCACTGATTTTTTTGAGGTTACCTTGTATCCTGCCACATTGCTGAAGGTGTTTCTCAGCTCTAGGAATTACCTTGCAGAGTTTTTGGGTCACTTATATAAACTATCATATCATCTGCAAATAGTGAAAATTTGACTTCTTCTTTTCCTATTTGTATCCCCTTTATCTCCTTTTGTTGTCTTATTGCTGTAGCTAGAACTTCAAGTACAATTGAAGAGATATGGAGAGAGTGGACAGCCTTGTCTTGTTCCTGATTTTAGAGGAATTGCTTTGAGTTTCTCTCCATTTAGTTTGATGTTAGCTCTTGGTTTACGGTAAATTGCTTTTATTATATTCAGGTACGTTCCTGTTATCCATGATCTCTCTAGGACCTTTATCATGAAGGGGTGCTGGATTTTGTCAAAGGCTTTTTCAGCATCTAGTGAAATGATCATGTGGTTTTACTTTCGCAGGTTGTTAATATGATGGATTACATTGATAGATTTTCTAATGTTGAACCATCCCTGCATTCCTGGGATGAAGCCTACTTGTTCATGGTGGATGATTTTTCTGATGTGTTCTTGAATCCGGTTTGCGAGTATTTTATTGAGTATTTTCGCATCGATGTTCATGAGGGAAATTGGTCTATAGTTTTCTTTCTTAGCTGTGCCTTTGTGTGGCTTGGGTATCAAGGTAATTGTAGCCTCATAGAAAGAATTTGGCAGTGAGCCTCCTGTTTCTATTGTGTGGAATACTTTGAGGAGTATTGGAATTAGCTCTTCTTTGAATTTCTGGTAGAATACTGCACTGAAGGTATCTGGGCCTGGGCTTTTTTGTTTGTGGGACTTTTTATGACTGCTTCTTTCATTAGGGGTTATAGTTCTGTTTAAATTGTTTATCTGTTCTTGATTTCGTTTTGGTAAGTGATATCTATCAAGGAAATTGTCCATTTCCTATAAATTTTCAAATTTTGTGGAGTACAGATTTTCAAAGTATGCCCTGATGATTCTCTGGATTTCCTCAGAGTCCGTTGTTATGTCCCCTTTTTCATCCCTGATTTTGTTAATTAGCATGCGATCTCTCTGTCTTTTGGTTAGTTTGGACAGAGGTTCATCTATTTTGTTGACTTTCTCAAAGAACCAACTCTTTGTTTCATTGATTCTTCTCAGTGTTTTCCTGGTTTCTACTTGATTGATTTCAGTCCTCAATTTGATTATTTCCTGGCATCTTCTCCTCCTGGGGGATTTTGCTTTCTTTTTGTTCTAGAACATTCCGCTGTGCTATAAATTCTCTAGTATGACTGTTCTCCAGTTTTTTCATGTGGGCACTTAGTGCTATGAACTTCCCATGTAGCACTGCTTTCAAAGTGTCCCATAGGATTGGATATGTTGTGTCTTCATTCTAGTTGAAATCGATGAAGTTTTTAATTTCTTTTTTTATTCCTTCTTTGACCCAGGGATGGTGCAATTGAGCATTATTCAATTTCCATGAGTTTTAGGTTTTCTGCAATTTGTGTTGTTGTTGAATTCTAGTTTTAAAGCATGGGGGTCAGATAAGATGCATGGAGTTGTTCCAATATTTTTTGTAGCTGCTGAGGTTTGATATGTTGCCAAGTATGTGGTCGATTTTAGAGAAGGTTCCATGTGGTGCCGAGAAGAAGGTATATCACTTTGTATTTGGGTGGAATGTTCTATAGATGTCTGTTAAACCCAGTTGGGTCATAACTTCTATTAGTTCTTTTGTTTCTTTTTACTTTTCTGTCTGGAGGTCCTGTTCTGCGGTGAGAGCGGAGTGTTGAAGTCTCCTACTATTAGTGTGTGAGATTTTATGTGCATTTTTAGCCTTTGTAATGTTTCTTTCACGAATGTAGGTGCCTTTGTATTTGGGGCGTAGATGTTTAAATTTGAGATTTCGTCTTGATGTATTTTCCATTGATGAATATGAAGTATCCTTCTTCATATATTTTGATCGATTTTAATATGAAGTCTAATTTGTTAGATATTAGGATTGCTACACCCGCTTGTGTCTTGGGACCATTTGATTGGAACATGTTTTCCCTACCCTTCTCTCTGAGATAATGTCTGTCTTTGATGTTGAGATGTGCTTCTTATATGCAGCAGAAGGAAGGGTTCTGTCTTTGTATCCATTCTGCTAGTCTGTGTCTTTTTATAGGGAAGTTGAGGCCGTTGACATTGAGGGATATTAATGACCATTCATTGATGATCCTTGTTTGTGCTTGATTTATTGTTAGTGAAGTTATTTTGTGTAGTTTCTCCTCCCTTTTTCTTTTGGTGTTTTGTAAAGTGTGATTATATATTGCCTGTGTCTTTGTAAATGTAGTTATCTTACTTGGATCTAGGTTTTCCTTCTAGCACTTTTTGTACAGCTGGATTCATGGGTACGTATTGTTTAAGTCCGGCTTTGTCTTGGAATATGTTGTTTTCTCCATCTATGGTAATTGAGAGTTTTGCTGGATATAGTAATCTGGGTTAGCATCCTTATTCCCTTAGCATTTGTAGGACATCTGTCCAGGATCTTCTGGCTTTCATCGTTTCCATTGAGAAGTCAGGTGCAATTCGGATAGGTCTGCCTTTGTATGTTACTTGGCCTTTTTCTTCAGCTGCTCTTAATATTTTCTATTTACTCTGTAGGTTTGATGTTTTGATTATTATATGGTGAGGTGACTTCTTTTTCTGGTCGAGCCTATTTGGTGTTCTGTAAGATTCTTGTATTTTCATAGGCATATCTTTCTTTAGGTTAGGGAAGTTTTCTTTTATGATTTTGTTGAATATGTTTTCTGTACCTTTAAGTTGAATTTCTTCATCTTCTTCTATTCCTATTATTCTCAGGTTTGGCTTCTTCATGGTGTCCCATATTTCCTGGATATTTTGTGTTAAGGATTTGTTGGTTTTGAGATTTTCTTTGGTTGATGACTCTATATCCTCTAACGAGTCTTCAACACCTGAGATTCTCTCTTCTATCTCTTGTATTCTATTGGTGATACTTGCATCTGTAGTTCCTGATCGTTTACCTAGCTTTTCTATTTCCAGCCTCCCGTCATTCTGTGTTTTCTTTATCGTTTCTATTTCAGCTTTCAATCCTTCAACTGTTTGAGTTGTTTCCTTCATATTTTTGGTTGTTTTTCTTGGTGCTCTTTAGATTATTTGAGAGATTTGTTTATTTCTTGAAAATTTTCCCCCATTTCATGGATTTTTTGTTTGTTTTTTCTTCTATTTCTTTAAGGGATTTCCTTGTTTGTTCTTTGAGAGTCTCCATGATCTTCATGAAATAATTTTTAAGGTCTGTTTCCTCTTCTTCGTGTATGTAGTGATTTTCGGGTCTTGCTGGTGTTGGATCCATAGATTCTGTTGGGGTCATTTTGGTGTTTCTATTGCTGAGGGAGCTCTTATTCTGTCTTCTTCACATCTCTTCTTCCAGTGGGTGCTGGTGGGGTCTTTCTGTCTCCACTGGTCTACTTCTTTCATGCAGCTAAAGTGGGGATGCTGACACGGTGTTTGGCGCCTGGAAGGGCTGATGTCTTTCCTGAAGGTGGACGCGCTGGGGTTGCGGTCTTGGAATTGCTGTCGTCCTTGATGTGTGGGCAGTTCTCCTGAAGCTGTACTTCAATGTGGCTTCAAATTAGTGTTCCCATAATTTCCTTTGGAAAATGGAACATTTAAGTGCCACCAAGCAAAGAGGGGTATGGTCTGCATAACTCTCAGTTTTCCATGGAAACAGGATAGGTCTAGCATGAATTTCAAGAAGTTATCATAATATTTTTGGGTCATAGAGGTTAGTTTTAAACACAAGTTACTATTGCAGATATTCCTAATTATACACATGGTATTCTCTTTAACTTTCTTTTCATAGGAAGTTATCTCTCAAAAATACAGTACTGGTAGTGAATGTCTGAATTCCCCTCGTTGTATATGGACTCCTGCATGCCACTCTTAGTTAACTAATGAAAATCTGATACTATGCTCAAGTGGGGAACAGTAATATGTTAATTTTCACATATGAGAATTACCAAGCCTACCTTTGTGTAGTAGTTTAAGTTTGATGACTTGTCGTTTGGTCTTACCTTTTCCCTCTTTTAACTGAAAGAGAAATACTGAGAACCAGAGGCATAGGATTTCATTTCTTCTTGTTATCAATGATAAGGAGGCATGATTTTACTGTCCTGTTTGCACTCAGTAGTATATATAACATCCTCTGATTAGAAAAGGAACTTCTTAGTCCAAGTTGAGAACAGAGTTACTTTCTACACCTACTTTTCTGGAGGGGAATATACAAACCTGTTTTCTAGTGCATATGAAGTTCTGAGACCTTACTTCAAGTGTAAGTGTCTTAGAACATGAAGAATAGATAGGGAATATTTGTACCATGTACCATGGGACATAAAATACTTAGGCAAGAGAGTCAAATTTATAGTATGATGTTTAAACACACACACACAAATATATACACAAATGTATATATATATATACATATATGTATATGTGTGTGTGTGTGTGTGTGTGTGTGTGTATGTTACATACAAAGAGAGGGATATATACAGAAAGCCTGGCTAGAAAATGAAAAGTTTTGTGTATTTTGGGAGGAGATTAACTTTATGGAGAAAGTCGATGAAGTAGTTGGTAATTTTTCACAAAGCGATGAGTGGGAAGAAAATAGCCTAAATTTTCCAGGTCAAATGCCAAATATGTCAGAAAACCTTTAAAGGAAACCACCATCCTGAAAACCACAGGTAGAAGTCAAATGAATAGTCCTGTGTCCTTTGTGTACAGGATACATGTTCTAGTTTTCACATATGTGATAAGAAAACAGTTCTAGGAAAGTTAGAGATAAATCTGATATTTGTGCATGAGTGCAAAAAAACATAGAAAACATTACAAGCTTACACAGCCTATTAAACATATGAAAAACATTGATATGAAATAGTGTAGACGAAGACATTTCAGGAAACTTATTAAAAGGAAGAGAATATTCTACAGAAAATAGATTAAATAGTAAAGCACGAGTGAAGATTTGAGAGGGGCAAATGTAAATAAAATGTATGTTCCGATGTAACATTTCCCTGGAACCATATACTTGCAGTGATGTCTCAAAGATCCAGTGAAAAGGAAGGAAAAGAACTTATTCAATAAACATAAGTGCCCCTAGAGTTGGGGGCAAAGTTGCATGGTGCCCAGACTTCCTGAGAAGAAATCAGAGTGGTCCCATGCCCTGTATGCCATTTAAAAGGAGATATATACAACAAGTGTATCTCCTGATAAATCATTCATGAGACTAGGGTACATAAAAGAATCCTTTATTTTGTTGTGAAATTTTCTGGTTAATTTTCTGCAGGGAAGTCAGTGCAAAGGAAAAATAATGTTGATGTGAAAGTCTCTAGAGTGGTAGTATGAGGAAATTTTGGAAAAGTAAAGTAGTGAGGAGACTTATGGTAAAAGACATTGCAGAATGAATCCATTTTGAAAGAATTTGATGATGTGAAGCCTCCATGCACAAAGGTTATGTGCAAAAGTGCTGTCTGTCTTCCTACATCGTATAGAGCACCTTAGAGAAATTGAAAGCTGGGAGTGAGGTCTCAACTGGAAAATAAGGGAGAATTATGTTCCTGTGGATCAGAGATTTGCTGGACTCCATCATAAGGAACTACTTGTGCAATACTGAGTGCTCCATGTTCTGTGGCCATCTGTTTCTGTTTACCTTTCACATAAGACATATTTGGCTCCCTTTCATACAGGCAGATGGATGGAGACCCGACACCTAGGAAGGAATAGGTATCAAAGTCCTGTCTACAGGTGTGAACAGTGAGAGATGTTTTTATGAGATGACAAATTCCAGGAGTACTGGGTGAAGAGAAAAAAGTGCCCACAGTGAAATTTTTAGGTGCAATGTTGTCTAATGATTCTTCCACTTGTGTGAATGATATTAGTGATGGCCCAATATATCTCGATTTTCCCTGTGTCTTTGGTTTAGATTAGGGGATTTCCAG
The DNA here is from genome assembly GCF_017639785.1 of Mesocricetus auratus. Taxonomy (NCBI): domain Eukaryota; kingdom Metazoa; phylum Chordata; class Mammalia; order Rodentia; family Cricetidae; genus Mesocricetus; species Mesocricetus auratus. Next base: position 2,819 of record NW_024433692.1, on the reverse strand, counting down.
AGACCCAGAAAAATGCAGCACTTGGTCAATGACATATATGTAATATGAGTTTTGTGTGAGGACACTGCTGAGGATCACTAGGTAAGGGAATTCCTGATTACTTCCTTGAGGAGGGAATATGTGTATGTGTCCAGTCTGCAGTAATGGATAGTGTTTTATGTCCTTGTAAGAACTGCAAAGGCTGAGATGAATTGGGGACAAAATAATTTGGTCCACATTCCCCTGTGCACGGAATGCATCAGTAAGAACTTCTCCAATCACATGTGGATAATAAAAATTCTCCTCCAGAATCACTTGAAATAAATTTGTCATCTTCTGAGGATAAAGAAATATGTGGACACTCAGACATCACCATGATAAAATCAAAGTCCCATTAATCAGTTGTGTTAGTGGTTAGGCATCTTTCAGCTCTTAAGGATGCTCATTGAGTTTGTGGGTCACAGGTTTGCAAATATAGGCCATAGTTATTTGTTTGCATTCTACTGAGTCTTTCAAGGTCAATGGATTCCTGTGTCCATCTGCTTCTTCTTCAGGTGGATGGAATGGGTCTCAATTTGTAAGAGGGAGAAACCATGATCTATTCTTCTAGTGAGATCACATGTTTCCAGTCTTTAGGAATGGATAGTGCTATAGGTGCTTGAGTGAACTGCAATGGTAGAAAAGATACAGGGACAGAGCATGATGGATACACAAACCCCTCTGAGTATGAAAGATCTTTCAGAGCAGCACCCTCAGGTGTGTTCTGCCTTTGGACATTGTTAGTAGAGAGAGAAGTAACCTGTGTCTGTTCTGAGAGTAATGGAAGGTATAGAGACCAAGATGTACCAAGAACAATGTCAAAGTCCCTTTCATCTTTTGTATTGGATATCGGGCCTCCATCAATTGTTAATGATGAAGTTGCAGGTTGTGGGTCATAGGAATTTTACCCTGAGGAACTGACATCATGATATGATTAACTGAGGCATCCTTGTGTTTTGCTTGTCTGTTGAATTCTTCTTTTAATGAAGATAATTGCATGGGGTGATCTTTGAAAGAGGGAGAACTTGTCAGCTCTTCCACTTGAGAGGGCATATGAGTGAACTTTCAATTTACAGGAATAGACAGTGTTGTAAACACTTGACTGAATGGCAAAGACTGTAAAATATCAGGGATTGAACTAAATTGATCCACAAAACCCACTGTTGGCATCACCCAGAACTCCATCCTCAAATCTGGATGATGCATAGTTCCCTCAAGCAGAACTGTAAGTAACCTGAACATCTTTTGAGGATGAAGGAATGTCTGGAGATTCAGCTGTCCCGTTAATCATATTAGTGTACTATTCATCAGATGTGGTTGGTGTTAGGCCACCCTCAACTCCTAAAGCAGGGAAGAAAGATTGTGAATCAGATGTTTACAAGTCTAGGCCATTGTTATCATTTTATGAGCTCCTGATGCTTCCTTGAGCTGTGGTTTCCTGTTACAATCTGGTTCTCCTAGAGGTGGAACACATGGGTCCCCTTTTGTAAGAAGTAAAATTAGTGAAGTCTTCCTCCAGAGAGGGCATAAAGGTATATGTCCAATCTACAGAAATGAATAGTGATATATTCCCTTGAGTGTACTGCAATGATAGACAAGTTCGAAGGCAAGAACAAGATTGTTCCATTGACCTCTCTGATGAAGACACATGATGCAGAGCAGCTCCTCAGTTGTGGACTGTGTTTGGAGATTGCTAGTATCCTGTGTCTGTCCTGAGATTAATGGAATATCTATCAACACAGATATACCAAGAGGATTGTCAATGTCCCATTGATCTTTTCTACTGGATGTTGGACCTCCCTCAAATGTTAAGGCAAAAGTAGGAATGTGTGGGTAATTGGATATTTTGCCTGAGGAAGTGTCACCGGCATGTTATAATTGAGGCTGCCTGGTGTTGTGCTCACTGTATTAATCTACCTTTCCTAGAATAGGCCCATCTGGAATCCAATTTGTAATAGTCAGAATGAATGACCTCTTCCTCTGGGAAGGATATATGTGTATATGTCCAGTCTGTAGAAACGGATAGAGTTACAGACCCTTGAGTGACATGCAATGGCAGAAAAGATCCAGGGCCAGAGTAAGATGAATCGCCAGACACTCTAAACAGGATGGATCATGCTGAGGTTAACACTCAGATTTGGACTGTGTTTGAACAATGCTACTAGACATGGAAACAATCTGTGTTGGTTCACAAAGAAATGCCAAGTCTAGAGATACAGATGAATCAAGAACAGTGTAATATGACATTCATATTTTTACTGGCTGCTTGGCTTTCCTCATCTGTTAAGGAAGATGTGAAAAATTATAGGTCATAGAAATACTTCATTGACAATTTGTATCAGGATGTGATACATTGAGTTTTATATGTGTTGTTTTCCATTACAATCTCTCTATTCCAGAGATGGTACATCTGAAACGCCAACTTATGAGAGGCATAATGAGAGACTTGTGTTGTTACTTGCTGTTTAAATCTGCCTTTCCCAGAGGAGGAACATCTGGAATCGATTTTGTAAGATTCAGAATGTGAGATACCTTCCTCTGTGCCATTCATATATATGTATGACGACTCTACAGGTTTGGATTGTGTTACATTGCCTTGAGTGGAATTTAAGGGTAGAAAACTACCCTGGCAAGATCCAAATGCTTCCACACACTCCTCTGAAGTTGATGGTTCATCCTGGACACCTCTCTCAGTTGTGGACTATGTTTGGGTTTTGACAGTAGAGATGCAAGTAACCTGAGCCTGTGCTGGGATTAGGGGCAGTTCTAGAGACCCAGATGTACCAAGAACAATGTCACAG